>NW_007253954.1:92256-136763 GCF_000164805.1 Carlito syrichta
CCAAGCTCTTTTTTTTTAACAACTAGCTCTCTCAGATACTGATACTGTGATACTGTTCTCACTCCTCCCCCCCAAGGGAGGCATTTATCTATTCATGAGGATACACCCTCATGACCTAAACGCCTCCCATCAGGGCCACCTTCAACACTGGGATCAAATTTAGATATGAGATTTGGAGGGAACAAACTTCCAATCACATAAGAACATTTCTTGTTCTTAGCATTTTGTAAAATCAAAGGCCTAATTAGCTCTCTAGCTTCCTCATCTCCTACACTCTATTTTGCAGAAATTCCTCCATGCACACCAAACTCATCATTTCCAGAACATTCCATGGCCTTTCACCACAGTACCCTTTTGTACCACTAGTCCCTGGACCTCAATGGTTTTTTTTCCCCTTTCCTGTCTGTCCATCACTCTAACTCCTTTTCAACTGTCCCTTCCTTTTCAAAACCTTCTCTCAGTACTTCAGTAAGGTTGCCTTTTTCTCTTCCCAACCTGCCCACCCAAATCTTAGCTTATGCTTTTGTAGAGTCCATAAGGTCAGTCTCTTGAACCAGGCTACAAGCTCTTTATGAGTCATGGCTACATGTCATTCATTCTTGCATCCCCATAGAAAACTAAAAATAAAGACTGAATAAATAAATAAGTAAATGGATACTAAAAGGGTAAATTACCACCATCCCAGTCTAGACCTGTCACTTTGCAAATCTTTTGATTATTAAAATCAGTCATAATTTGAAGAACTTTTTAAGATTCTAAGGACATATGCCAGAGAACATCATTCAGTAGGTTTAGAGTGAGGTTCATAAAATTATGTTTTAAAAAGTTCCCCAAAATACATTTAGTAATCAGTTCTGTTTGAGCTACCCTGGCTAATTATCAAGCTCTAACCAGAAGCTGATTCAATGAAGAAGAAATTAGCTTCTTTATCCTTTGATTTTCCTTAGAAAAATACAAGTGTCCTTGATATAAATGTCCATTTTCTCACTATTCTTTCTTCTCAAAGCTGGTAAATGACTTGACAGGAGTATGTTCTAATTGACAGTATGAAACTTCTAAGAGAAATTTCCTCTTACAATGCAAATTTAGGCTGTGTAGCAAGTTTGTGAAGGAGAAAGAGAGAGAGAGAGTATGTGTCAGAGAGTTTGCTTAGTAATCTGGAAAGTTTTAATGTTAAGTAAATAAAACCCAATTCAAGATAATTTAAGAAATTAAAAAAATAATCCATTGACTTTCACAAGCAACAGGCCAATGTCCAAAAGTAGGACTAGCTTTAGACAATGCTGAACATTAAACATGGGTTTGATTAAAACAAAATATTAGGACTCAGAATGCTCCATCATTCTGATTTCTTTTTATTGGCTTCACTTTTGGAGAAGAACATCTCCAGGTAGTTGCAGTCTTACATTCCACCAATTTATAAACCCTAATGGAAAGAGGGTGCCTTTTTCTCAGCAGTTTCAACATAAGTTACGGGTACATGTTGACTGGTCTACTGTGGGTCCCATTCCCAACAGAATACTCTGATTGGCCAGGACTGAGGGATGGGGTCAGGCCCATTAGAATCACTTGTCCTCTAAGAGGAAGAGGATAAATTTTATAAAGAAAAATTGAGATGTTCTTTAAAAAAATGTTGAATACTAGGAAGTCAAAAACAGATGTCTACTGTAGCAATCCTTACATCACAATGAATAGGTATTACCTCACATACTCCTAAACCAGTGCTGCTTTGACTCTGTAGTGATTTATCCTCATTCCTTTTCAACTGCAGCATTTTACTACAAATTACTTGAAAAGTTAACAGGATGAATGTGAGACTCCATTGACCCACATTTCTTGACTTGGAGAAGCTAATGTACTACAGGACTAAAATCACTGGGAATTTTCTTCTGTTTTCATTTGTTTGTGCCCCAGACTAGGAGTGGGAGGTAGAAATTTTGCTTAAGTGAATCTCCTGCACAGACCCAAACTTTCCCTCCTGTGGGCTGTTGCAAGTTCTGGTGGGAGTAGTGAATGTTAGTGAGCCCTTTTCTCTATAGATTTATGGCTACATTTTCCCAAAGACTTTTTTTTCAGTAATATAGTTGATATTTTTTAAAACTTCACTTATCTGTCTCATGTCTTATTCCCAGTTGATTTCTAGCTTGGAAGAAAAGAAAGGAGCTAGTATTTGCTTTGCAAAGCCTGACTCTGTAGTTGGCTTAAGTGTATTTTTATATAATCCAAATGTTGACATTTGAAAAGCATATTGACATTTTTAAAAACCCCAGAATATTCCATTAGTCAGAATAAATAATTTCCTTTCCATTTGGAGAAAGAGAAAATTTGAAGTAATGTTAATGCACACTTATTTCTTAGTCAGATATGCACAAAAATGACAGTATCTGTAGAATTTAGAATCAGCCTGCCCAGAAACACTTGCTTTACAAACCATGGTTAATGTGTATATTTGTGTACTTGACAAGAGGTCTTGGGAAAGAGATGTGGTGCTGTTATTAAATACAGAGAGTTCTGAACCAGTTACTAGCTGTGACCAGTCCCATTTGGCTAGCTATGCCAGAATGATCATTACATGAGTCAACCTGCAAATCCAACACCTGAGAAGAATAGAATTTGGGCAAATACAAGATGAATTCCACCAGAGTACTAGATTGTAATTAACATTTAAGAGGTGACTTTCTTAAAACAGACCATGACATCAAAAGTAATAAAGCCATGTGTCCCCTTGAAAACAATAGTAAACACAATAAAAGCAAATATATATGTCTGTGCATCTGTATGTACAAATTTATATATACATAGAAGAGTTTTACTTAAGATAGTGAGTTTTGTATCAGTTATCAGAGTTTTCAAAGTACTGTGTTTTGAGTTTTCAAAGTATTGTGCATTCATTTAATTGACTTTTTGTCTTAAAACAGAATCACAGTTCAAGTCATCCAAGATACTCTTTTTTTGAAAGATATATTAACACACTTCCATTCTCACTAAAAAAAAAAAAAAAATCTCTGCTGGCAGGATATTTGTACCATCCTGGCCTAAATCCGAAATGCTATACACTCTGTCTTATTTGTCTTTTTTGACTTCAATGAAGACAACTACTGACTGATGTTGGTATTAAAAAGTTCATATTCTAGATCAGTGTTGTTCAATAGAAACAAAATGCAGTTCATACACATAATTTTTTTGGGGGAGGTTGGAGTCTCACTCCATGGCCCAGACTGGAGTGCAGTGGCCGCTTCTGGCCACCGCAGCCTTGACTGCTGGGCTCCGGCTACCCTTCCGCCTCAGCCTTCCAAGTAGCCGAAACTACAGGCAGGCACTACCATGCCCGGCTAATTTTTTATTTATTGTAGAGATGAGGGCTTGCCAAGTTGCCCAGGCGGGTCTCGAACCCGTGGGCGCAGGCAATCCACTCACCTCAGCCTTCCAAACATACATATAATTTTAAATATTTTATTAGCCATCATAAAAATTTTTAAAAAGATGAAGTTAATTTTAATAATATATTTTAACTCAACATAATGATTCAGCATGTAATCAATATGAAAAGTTATTAGTGAGCTATTTCACATTCTTTTTCCATACTAAGTCTTCGAATTATAGTGTATATTTTATGCTTATAGCACATCTAAATCCAGTCCAGCCACATTTGAAATGCTATAAACATAATGGATAGTGGCTACCACATTCAATTGCACAATTCTATAGGATTGTTTTTAATTTTTCCATTTAGAAACTAGATTAATAGTAGACTTAAGTTGGACAGAAAAACTAGAAATAGTCATGACTTTATAGATAGAAGTTTATGTCTTATTTAAAGTTGGGTTATAGCAGACTGGGTTAGTAAGGTGTCAGGGACCCAGGCCTTTTTTTTTTTTTTTTAACCTTGTTGGTTGGCTACGTGTGGCCTCTATTAACAAGGTCACGTTATGGTCTAAGATGCTTGCTCCAACTCCAGTCATCACATCTGCATTTCATCCAGCAAAGGGGAGGAAAGGGAAGGAGGAAATGTTATATAATAATCATGTTTCATCAGCCAGAACTTAGTCACAAGTCCACAGATAGCTGTGTTTTATTTAATTTTATTTTTCTCCTTTAGTTTATTTTATTTTATAGATGTGGGGTACAATTCAGAATCAGGTATACAAATGGTCATCATACAGGTAAAGTTTGGGCCTACCCTTGGTCCCCACTTTGCCTGGTTTTAGATCAGGTATGCTCATTAATGTTACATGTCCCCTATTCCCCACTCCCCTGGTAGTTTCTGGCTACTGCCAATCCCTTTCTTAGAGTTTTGTTTTTGTTTTGTTTTGTTTTGAGTTGGAATCTCACTCTGTCGCCCAGACTGGAGTGCAGTGGCCACCGCCACCTCGACCTGCTGGGCTCTGGCGATCCTTCCGCCTCAGCCTTCCAAGTAGCCGGAATTACAGGAGCGCGCTACCACGCCCGGCTAATTTTTTGATTTTATTGTAGAGATGAAGTCTCGCTGCCCAGGCGGGTCTCGAACCCGCGGGCTCAGGCAATCCACTCACCTCAGCCTTCCAAAGGCACGGGATTACAGGCTGAGCCACTGAGCCTGGCTTCTTAGAGTTTTAGATAAATGTTCAGGGTCTGCTTATGAGTGAGAATATGGTACACAGTTCCCTGTTTCTGTGATAAATCACTGACTATTATAGACTCTAAATCCATTCAAGTTGCTGCAAATTCCATAATTTTGTTTTACTTTATGGCTATATAATATTCCATCATGTATATGTACCACATTTTTTCTATCCAGTCCAGTTTTGATGGGCAGCATGGTTGGTTTTATGTTTTGCTATTATAAATAGTGCTGCAATAAACATGCATGTGCAGGTGTCTTTTTTGTAGTGTGATTTAAGTTCCTCTGGGTATATTCCCAGAAAAGGGATTGCTGGATTGTATGGAAGGTCAACTTCTAGTTCTTTTAGGAATTGCCACACTGTTTTCCATAGAGGCTGAACTAGTTTGCTTTCCTACCAACAGTATAGAAGTGTTCCCTTTTCTCCGCATCCTTTCCTCCATCTGTTGTTTTTTGTTTTATTAAAGATAGTCATTCTTAGTGGAGTTAAGTGGTATCTCAATGTGGTTTTGATACATTTCTCTGATGATTAGTGAGGCTGAACATTTTTTCATGTGTCTGTTGGTTGCACATATGTCTTTTGCCCACTTTTTAATGGGGTTGCTTGTTTTTTTCCTTTTGGCACGTTTGAGTTCCTTGTATATCCTGGATGTTAGACCTTTGTCAGATATGCAGTTGGCAAATATTTTTTCCCATTCTACGGACTATTTCCCTGCTCTCTGAATGGTTTCTTTTGCTTTGCAGAAACTTTTCAGTTTGATGAGGTCCCACTTGTCTATCTGATCTCTTATGGTGTGGGCTTCTGGGGTTTTGATCAGGAATTGGATGTCTATTTTGATTTCTGTAACGATGTCTCCTGTGTTTTCTAAGATTACTAAAGTTTGGGTCAGTTTAGGTCTTTGATGCATTTGGAGTTGATTTTTGTGTATGATGGTAGGTAGGGGACATGTTTCATTCTTCTCCACATGGTCAGTTTTCCCAGTATTATTTACTGAATAGGTTCTCCTCTTCCCAGTGGTTGGTGGTGGAGGCTTTGTTGAAGATGAGCTGGCTGAGAAATTGAGGTTTTGCTTCTGGAATCTCAATCCTGTTCCATTGGTCTATATGCCTGTTCTTGTTCCAATATCAGGTTGTTTTGATTATTAAGTTTAAAGTCTGGAAATGTGATACCTCCTGCTTTGTTTCTTTTGAAGGACTGTTTTGGCTATTTGTGGTCATTTATGTTTCCATGTGAATTTCTGTATTGTTGTTTCCAAGTCTGAGAAGAATGATGTTGGTAATTTAATGGGTATAGCATTGAATCTGTAGATTGCCTTTGGGAGGATGGACATCTTAACAATGTTGATTCTTCCTATCCAAGAGCATGGAATAGTTTTCCTTTTGTTTGTGTCTTCTTGGATTTCTTTGAGTAGTGTTTTGTAGTTCTTATTGTAAAGGTCTTTCACTTCTCTGGTTAGGAGGATGCTGAGGTATTTCTTTCTTTCTTTCTTCTCCTTTTTTTCTTTTTCTTTTCTTTCTTTCTTTTTTTGTGTGGCTATTGTGAATGGGATTGTGCTTTTTATTTGTTTCTCTGCCTGTTTGTTGTTGGGGTATAAGAATGCAACTGTCTTTTGCATGTTTGTTTTGTACCCTGAGACTTTGCCAAAGTCCTTTATCAGTGTAAGGAGGTTTTTGGCAGGTTCTCTTGGATTTTTGAGGTATAAGATCATATCATCAGCAACGAGCGATAACTTGACTTCTTTTCCTATTTGGATACCCCTGACTTTCTTCTCTTGTTTGATTGCTCTAGCTAGGACTTCTGACACTATATTGAACAGGAGAGGTGAGTGGGCAGCCTTGTCTTGTTCCCGTTTTCAGGGAAATGCTTCCAATTTCTGTTCATTTAGCAATATGTTGACTGTGGGTTTATCATACTATTAATATGTTGGGCTGTGGGTTTAATTTACTATTTTGAGTATGTTTCCTCTGTGGCTAAGTGTTTGAGGGTTTTTATCAAGAGGGCATGCTGAATTTTATTTAAAAACTTTTCCTATCTAATGATATAATCATGTGGTTCTTGTTTTTGCATCTATTGATGTATTTGATTACATTTAAGGTCTTGCAGATGTTGAATCAGCCCTGTATCCCAGGGATGATGCCTAGTTGGTCATGGTGGATGATTTTTGAGATGTGTTGTTGTATCCGATTTGCTAGAATCTTGTTGAGAATTTTTGCACCTATGTTCATCAGGGAAATTGGCCTGTAGTTTTCTTTCTTGGTTGGATTTTTACCTGGTTTGGGTATCAGTGTGATGCTAGCTTCGTAAAATGATTTGGAGAGAGTTCTGTGTTTCCTGATTGCCTGGAATATTTTCAATAGAATTGGCATCAGCTCCTCCTTGTATGTTTTATAGAATTCCACTGGAAATCCATCTGATCCAGAGCTTTTTTTTTTTTTTAAGTAGTTTTCTTATGACAGAGTCAATTTCCTGGGTTGTTATTGCTCTATGTAGGATCTCAATTTCTTTTTGTTTCAACCTTGGGTGGTTGTGTGATGTTAGAAATTCCTCCATTTCATTAAGGTTATCGGATTTGTTTCCATACAGGTGTGCATAGTAATCTCTGATAATCTTTTGTATTTCTTCAGGGTCAGTTGTGACTTGATCTTTTGCATTTCTGATTATGCTTATTTGGGATTTTTCTCTCTTTTTCTTGGTCATTCAGGCTAGGGCTCCATCAATCTTGTTTGTCCTTTCACAGAACCAGCTTTTTGTTTCATTGATTTTTTTTTCCCCTATGGCATTTTTGTTTTCTATGTCCCATATTTGAGCTTTTACTTTGGTAATCTGGATTCTTCTGCTGCAGTTTGAGTTTTGGTCGTCTTGCCTTTCCAGCTTCCTTAGGTGATTTGTTGGCTGCCACTTGCTCCCTTTCTGTTTTCTTGATGCATGTTTGTAGGGTTATAAATTCCTCTCTTAGTGCTGATTTCATGGCATCCCAGGGGTTATGGTAAGATGTTTCTTCATTTTCAATTGTTTCCAGGAATCTTTTTTTTTTTTTTGAGTTGAAGTCTCACTCTGTCACCCAGGCTGACGTGCAGTGGCACGCTCATGACCATCCCAGCATCAGCCTTCCAAGTAGCCAGAACTTCAGGCGTGAGCTACCACACCCGGCTAATTATTTATTTATTTACTGTAGAGACAAGGTCTCATCAAGTTGCCTGGGTTGGTTTTGAACACACGAGCTCAGGCAATTCACTCACCTTGGCTTCCTAAAGTGCTGGTATTACAGACCGAGCCACCAAGCCTGGCTTCCGGGAATCTTTTAATTTCTGTTTTGATTTCTGTATTGACCCAGGAGTTGTTCAGCATCATGCTGTTTAGTGTCAATGTCTTTGTGGGTTTTGGGGAAATTTTGTTGTTTGATATTTATTTTATTCCACTGTGGTCTGGGAAATTGCAAGGCAGTATTTAAAGCTTGTGAAATTTATTTTTGATTTTTTAATTTAATTTACTCCAAGATTGATCACATCCTTGGCCATGTTTGATATATGACTGAGGATGTGGTCAATCTTGGAGTAAATTCCCTGTGGTAATGAGTGGAATGTACATCCTGTGGTTGATGGGTGGAGTGTTCTGTAGGTATCTACTAAGTCCATTTGGTCAAGTGTCAAGTTGAGGTTCCATATCTCTTTGTTGATTTTTTTGTCTCAATGATCTGTCTAGGGTTGTTAGTGGGTATTCAAGTCCTGAGCTATGATAGTGTTAGAGTTAATATCTTTTTTTAGTTTGCTTAGTAGCTGCTTTATAAAAGCTGGTGCTCCCATGTTGTGTGCATGTATGTTTAGGATGGATAGTTCTTGTTGATGGATTGAACATTTTATCATTATGTAGTGTCCTTTTGTATCTTTTGAAATTTTTGCTAACTTAAAGGTTGTTTTATCTGATATTGCCTTCTTTGTGACCTGTTCACCTGAAAATTTGTTTTCCAACCTTTAACTTTGAGTCTGTGGGTGTCTTGTGTAGTGAGATGAATTTCCTGGAGGCAGCAAATTACTGGGTCATGTTTTTTTAATCCAGTTTGCCATTCTATGTCTTTTCAGTGGTGCGTTTAGTCCATTCATGTTCAGGCTGATTATTGAAATGTAAGAGTTTGTCTTTGACATAATGATCCTATAAGACTGTTTTGTTTTTGTTTAGCTTTTATGTTCATATATGTGTGTGTTTTCATTTTTGTGGGTATGCTGTGTGTTCTGCTTCTTCTGTGTGTGTGATCTTGTGAAGTATCTGGTCTTTCTTTTGTTTCTTTTTTCTTCTGTATACAGCACCTTTTTAAGCATCTCCTGTAGAGTTGGTCTCAAAGCAGCATATTCTCTTAGGAATTGGATGTCTGAGAAGGATTTTAATTCTCCCTAACTGATGAAATGTAGCTTTGTTGGGTAAGAATTCTTGTGAAACTGTTTATCTTTGAGAATGTTAAATATGGGGATTCAATTCCTTCTGGGCTTTAGTGTTTCTGCAGATAAGCCTGCAGCAATTCTGATTGGTCTCCCCTGGTAGGCAGTCTGACTTTTTTCGCTTGTTGCTTTTATGATTTTTTCTTTTATACCTACTTTGTGCAGGCAAATTACTATGTGTCTAGGGATTGGTTTTCTCATAAGATGAATCATTGGATAGAATGAATAAAAATCAAGAAATGCAAGAATCATTGGATAGAATGAATAAAAATCAAGAAATGCAAGAACTAAAACTAAATGAAATTGCAATGGAGCCAGACAGGTTCAAGAAAGTGCACTTAGAAACAACAGGAATAACAGGAATAAGAAATAAATAGCAAACTGACAAGCATGAGAAGCAGAATTGACCAAGCAGAAGAAAGAATATCAGAGCTGGAAGACCAAAGTATGGAATCAACCCAATATATTAAAAATATAGAAAAGTGGTTCTCTGAATCTCTTGTGCTTGCATAGTCATCTCTCTGGCAGATGAGGAAACTTTTCTTGAATTACTTCATGGAATGCTTATTCCAAGGTGTTATCCATTTTTATTTCTATTAAAGGTATTCCAATCAGACATAGGCTTGGTTTCTTCATGAAATCACACATTCTTGGAGAGTTTCCTCTTTCTTCTTCTTCTTTTCTCTATATTTTTAATATATTGGGTTAATTCCATATTTTGGTCTTCCAGCTCTGATATTCTTTCTTCTGCTTGGTCAATTCTGCTTCTCATGCTTGTCAGCTTGCTATTTATTTCTTATTCCTGTTATTTCTAAGTGCACTTTCTTGAGCCTGTCTGGCTCCATTGCAATTTCATTTAGTTTTAGTTCTTGCATTTCTTGATTTTTATTCATTCTATCCAATGATTTTCTGATCTCTTAAGTACCTTCTGGGTACTGTCATTCTAGAGATAGCCAGTGTTTGTGTCCCAGTAGCTGTTCTTTCTAGCACTGACTCTTTGCTGAAACTCTGATGGTTACTGGTAGTTTCGTTGTTTTTTCTTCATTTGTAGCAGTTCTTTTATCTTTCGCCTTGATTCTGTTGCTCAGTGTAAAATGGAGAAGCAGTCACTTCTGATATTTATCTACCTTTTGTCCTTCCTTGGGCCGGGGCTCTGAATTTGTTCAATTATGAAGTAGGGCTGAGGGTGGGGCATAATGCTGTCTCTTTACAATTTTGAGCACTTACTGGGGAAGGGGATGCTGCAAGGATTCTGAACCTATTGGAGGTCATAATGTTTGTTATCCGGTGAATGGGTCAGCTAGGACTCACTGTTTGTCACTGTACAATAGGACCTTACAGTGGGTATGCTTGCATAGTCCCTGAGTCCAAGACAGGGTATAAGTGAGAAAAGAAAGGAAAAAGAGAAAGGAGGAGAAAGAGAAAAAGAGGAAAAAGAAATAAAAAAGAGAAAGAACAAAGAAAGATAAATAGAAGAAGGAAAGAAAAGAGAAAACCAACCAACAAACAAAGCAACCAAATGAAATAATTAAACAAACCAATGACCCCCACCAAAACAAAAACAACAAACAAACGAACAGTAAGTGGTAAAGAGTTCTCAGCTTTAGTATGTCTCTTTGCGAAAGGAATCCCTCTTGTGACTGGTTCTGCAACTGCAGGGCTATTACTGCAGTTTCTCTACCCACTGTTGGAAGCTAAGATGTTAGAATCTTCACCCTCTGCTGCCTGCAATTCATAGCTGTCACACACCTGTGTGAGGGAATAGGGCTGAAATAAGTTGACACAGCGTCTCTTGGGATTGCACCCCCTTTCCTTCCTCTCCCAGCTTTGTCACAACTCCCAGGGCATCCAGTTCACAGCAGGTGAATGGGGCCTCCTGTCTCTGCTCTGCCCTCCTGGTCTCTTTCACTGGTTGCTGGGGTGGAGTGGGAGAGTCAGTTAGGCATTCAGCAGACTCATTCCCTGGCAGTTCTGCTCTCTGTATCTATAGCCCAGCAGTTGGCTCAGGGTGGAGGGTGGATCATCTGGGGTTCCCTGTCTGCCATTACACTCCGGGGATTGTGCACTGGGGCCAGGTTCTCTGAGGTAGCAAAGAGGAGCCCCAATGCAACACAGAGATAGCGCCTGGTCTCAAGATGCAGTTCTGCAGTTCCACAGAGGCTACCCTGGAGCACTTCGCAGCCCAGGTGCTAAGAGAGTCTCGTCAATTTCTCTGCCAGGTACTGTTCCTGTCACAAATGGGGTCAATAGCTCCCTCTCCAGCAGTTACCGCAGTCTCCAGATCTTGGGACTCAGTGGCAAGGATCTGGAGCCCAGACTGCCTCAGAGTCCCTTGCTGCACTCCCTCTGCGGCCTTTACTGCTAGCATTCAGTCTGGCACTGTGGTGTTGGAGTCGGCAATCATTCCAGTTGTTCTTCCCAAGAAAAGCTCTGATGTTTTTAGAAAATAGTGCTCAGCTTCTGTGCTTCAGGAAGTACTAGGGCCCAAGCAGAGCAGCTACAGCACCAGCGACTTCACCAGGAGGGCCCTCACCACTTGCTCTTACGTCCCCACTCGTCAGCACTTCACGCTCCCACTTACAGAAACACATGCAGAATTGTCCATACAATCATTCACACACAGAGGACTTGTGCAATCTGACTGGTTACGCCACCATCTTCCCAAAAATCCTAATGTTAATTTTAATGCTAATTTAAGACAGCCCTATTTTCATTTTTAAATTGAGGGTTTTATGACTATAGAAGAAAGGGAAATGGATAATGAGGGAGAAATTAGTAGTTTCATTTCAAGAGGGTCTTTGAAAACTTTACAGATTTTTTTTTTTTTTTTTTTGAGTTGGAGTCTCACTCTATCGCCCAGACTGGAGTGCAGTGACCGCTCCCGGCCACCGCAGCCTCGACCTGCTGGGCTCCGGCATTCCTTCCGCCTCAGCCCTCCAAGTAGCCAGAATTACAGGCATACGCTACCACGCCTGGCTGATTTTTTTATTTATTGTAGAGATGACGTCTCGCTGCCCAGGCGGGTCTCGAACCCACGGGCTCAGGCAATCCATTCACCTCAGCCTCCCAAAGGCGCGGGATTACAGGCTGAGCCACCGAGCCCGGCTAATTTTATAGATATTACCTTAAATATGTCTATCATTGTTTGGAAATGAAATGAGGAATCTCTAGGGTTACACCTACTTTAGAACTAACTCATGGGTTTGTTAGTTTACTGGTGAATGTACTGACATTTATCATCCCAGAAGCTATAGATTTCATGCGGCCTTAGAACTATGACAGAAAGGATAACTAGAGCTATGCTTGTGTAATAATTCAGGGAGGTTTCTGCCACAGAAGAAAGGTCCCCTCAATCTCGATTTATAACCATATAATGCAACATGACATTTCGTATTGCAGTCCCAATTTCTCATTCATACATGCACACAATTAAAACCTGGTTTTAAAATTTGTGTTCCTAGTTGGGCTCGGTGTCTCAGCCTGTAATCCCATGCTTTGGGAGGCTGAGGTGAGTGGATTGCCTGAGCCCGCAGGTCCAAGACGCGCCTGGGTAACTTGGCCAGACCTCATCTCTACAATAAATCAAAAATTAATGGGCATGGTAGCACGCGCCTGTAGTTCCAGCTACTTGGAAGGCTGAGGTGGAAGAATCACCGGAGCCCAGCAGGTTGAGGCTATGGTGGCCGGGAGAGTGCCACTGCACTCCAGTGTGGTCGACAGAGTGAGACTCCAACTCAAAAAAAAAAAAATTGTGTTCTTATATATCCAAGAAATGTTATCCTATTGAACTGAGAGTTTCTCTAAATATGGAGCTATATTCTAGAGAGAAAATGGGTTAAATGGGGACTAGATCCCCTTTTCCTGTTTTTAACAGGTTGTTTTATTTAACTCTTTATGAGGCATATTTTTCCTTTCTTAAATGTTTGAAAGGACCCAGAGTACCAACAGACCTAGAAAGATGGCGGAGGAAGAGCAAAGGAAAATCCCTTTCATTCCAGAAAATCTCCTGAAAAAGAGGAAGGCTTATCAAGCTCTCAAAGCCACCCAGGCAAAGCAGGCACTTTTGGCAAGGAAGGAGCAAAGAAAAGGAAAAGGGCTCAAGTTTAAGCGATTGGAATTGTTCCTGTATGATTCCTGGTGACAGAAACGTGACAGTGTGCGTCTCAGAAGACTGGAAGTGAAACCTCATGCCTTGGAATTGCCAGATAAACACTCCTTGGCCTTTGTTGTACACATCCAAAGGATTGATGGGGTGAGTTCACTGGTGCAGAGGACCATTGCAAGACTTCACCTGAAGAAAATTTTCAGTGGTGTCTTTGTCAAAGTCACCCCCCAGAACCTAAAAATGCTGCGTATTGTAGAGCCCTATGTGACCTGGGGATTTCCAAATCCGAAGTCCGTTCGGGAACTCATCTTGAAACGTGGACAAGCCAGGGTCAAGAATAAGACCATTCCTCTGACAGACAACACAGTGATTGAGGAGCACCTGGGGAAGTTTGGTGTCATTTGCTTGGAAGACCTCATTCATGAAATTGCCTTCCCGGGAAAGCATTTCCAGGAGATCTCATGGTTCTTGCGCCCTTTCCAATTCTCAGTAGCCCGTCATGCTACCAAAAATAGAGTAGGCTTCGTCAAGGAAATGGGCTCACCTGGCTATCGGGGTGAACGCATCAATCAGCTAATCCGCCTGCTGAACTAGACCTAGAATGTCTGAAAGCACAGTGCATTGGAAGCACGTGTTTTTGTTTTTTGGAATTGATATCAAGTATCTTCAGAGAAGATTATATTTGGGACTCTTCCTTCAAAAACTGGAAGGAAAGGATCAGGGAAAAGATAGAAGATTATGTTAATGGCAGGCACCTCTCATCACAGTCCAGTTCCAAGGAAAAATTCCAGTGTTCTCCACGTTGGCTGCCCCCACCTTTGAAATCAATATATGTCATGCAGGAAGGAGTCTCACTTTGTCACATCTTCTATCCTGAGGTTCAGTATTGGTGAATGAATAAAGCAAGCATGTGTACAAGACTCCTGCAGCAGTGGACCAAGCCCAGGGGCATGCTTGAATCTGGGGGTTCCTGGGACCTTGCTTTGAAAAGACTTGAAAACACTTAGGAACAAGAGCACAAAAAAAAAAAGAAAAGAAAAGAAAAGAAAGGACCCAGAAGACAAAGGTCTATATTTTATTTATTTTTTGTTTCTCAGACACAACTGTAGTGGAGCATTGAATAGCAGGTACTTTATATTTCTAATTAAATGTACTGCTCATTTAAAGTTGTGGAATCTAACAGTATCATTATAGATGGTATAAAAAACTCAAAGCTGTATTCTTCCTGCTTTTCTTCAAAGCAAATTTGCCCACTCAATCAAGATAGAGCCTAACAGTTGAAATCAAAGTTGTCTCATTCTCCCTCCCTCAATCAATATTCTTAATTTCTGGTCTAACAAAAAGCACCACTGTCCTCAGAAAATTATTTAAATTGTGTAGAGTCTTGTAGACTGGTGATAAGTAAATGCGTTTCTAGTTCAGGTTTTAGGGCATCTTAGAGTGATTTCAATAAACTAAACAGGTATAGTAAAATTTTCAAAATGAATAATTTTTAATTTATTTTAATTTAGTAAATGAAGGTCTTAGTAGACAGTGGGGCTTTTTGGTTTGTTTGAGAAAGGGAAGGAGAGATGAACCAATGAGGAGAAGTAAAATGTTATATAATCAAATCAGTGGGTTCACTTTGTCAGTTTGAGCCTCATCATTATCTTTTCCACTAGACGGGGCAGCTTGCTGGTGACAGGGTCCCTCTCTCCATCTTCTCCAACCTCAGATCTCACAAGTGGTCCTGCCATATGCTGGTTATTCAACAAGTGAGTATTTGAAATGATAGAACAATGATGACTCATTCATTATAGTGACCCAAGGAAATAAAAATTATCCCTGAAATGTTGCCAATTTCCTTTTACCAAAGCTGGTTGAGTCAAAAAGATATTTGAACACAAACGATTTTAAGGAAATCACTGTTGCTTTTCACATACCAAACTCTTTTCAATGAAGTCTAATAATGGTTGCAATTCTCATTTAGAAATATTTCAGCAGTCCCTTGACTGGGTTCAAGGGGAAAGGTAAACGTAAGAAGATGTTAGCCTCTTCTAAAGTTGTAGATCAGAGAAGGGAGAAAAGAAAATAAAAGATGATTGCATTTGAGAACTTTGTGTTCTTCAATTGTAGATATTTCTCCTTCCCCCAGATGCACTTTATATCTTTAATTCTTCACTTATCACTTTTATTTCTTTCTAATTCAACTGAATTGATTATTTAATTCATCTGCCATCCTTGTTTTGGATGCCTCAATTCTTTAGATTGTCATTGAGAATTTTCCAGCTGAGTGTTTCATTTAATGAAATAAAAGTTTATTTCTTCAAGGCTTTCAAAATATTATTTGATTTGATTACTGATTATCTTCCCATCGGTTATTTCACCTTCAATTTAAATGGGTTGCTAAGCATTAGGAGCATTATTTGAACCAAACGAACTCACTCGAGTGCAAGCTACAAGATTCCTTCATGAACAGCCATGAATGACTGATGAGCATTTCAAATTACACATTTATTGGGTTTTTTTTGTGATAAATAAAACATTTTTTCTTTCCTGATTTGTAGAATATCCATATTTTTCCCATTTTATAGAATATCAAAAAATATTTAATAGGAGCTTTTAATTTAGAATTTCACCTCAAAATCTTCTGATTAGAACAGTTATTCTCAAACTTTTTATTTCCTTCATACTAAGAAATTATTGAGGACTCCCAAGGGGCTTTTTTTTTTTCATTAATCAGTATTTTTTATTATGGTTTTGTGGGGTACAGTTAAGGGTTAGGTGTACAATGACGTTTCATTCAGGCACCCTGTAGATAAGAAGTGTTTTCCCATCCCCCGACAGATATTTGCTACTGTTAATCCCATCCCCCTCCCCCCTATAGTTTCCCAGTACCATCCGTCATTTTCTCATAGTATTGCATTGGATGTTCAAGGTCCATTATATGAGTGAGAACATGTGATATTCGGATTTTTGTTTTTGTGAGAGGTCACTCAGTATTATAGACTCTAGTTCCATCCAGGTTGCAGCAAAATTCATGATTTTGTTCTTTTTTATGGCTGCGTAGTATTCCATCGTGTATATGTACCACATTTTTTTAATCCAGTCCTCTTTTGATGGGCAGCATGGTTGTTTCCAGGTTCTTGCTATTGTGAACAATGCTGCGATAAACATACGTGTGCAGGTATCTTTTTTATAGAGTGATTTGTGTTCTTCAGGGTATATTCCCAGTAGGGGGATTGCAGGGTCATATGGAAGGTCAATTTTTAGAGCTTTTAGGAATCACCACACTGCTTTCCACAGAGGTTGCACTAGTTTACACTCCCACCAACAGTGTAGAAGTGTTCCCTTTTCACCACACCCTCTCCAGCAGCTGTTATTTTTTGAGTTGTTGATAATTGAGGGACTTTTTTTTAATGTGAGTTATGGCAATTGATATTTACTTTAAACATTAAAATTTAGACATTTAAAGGATATTTATTAGTTTATTTTAAATTAATAATAAACTCATTGCAGGTTAACACAAAAGCATATAGTTATTAAAAATACCCATATTTTTGGAAACAACACCTTAGTGAGGAACATGACATTGTTTTATATTTTTTATAAAAATTCTTTAATGTCTGACTTAATGAAAGACATCTTGAATTCTCATACTGCTTTTGCAGTTAATCTGCTGCAAAATCTCGGATCACCTCTGGAAACCTCAACTGTGTACTTATGAAAGAATGAGAGTGGAAAGGGGCAAAACAGCTTTGACCTCATGAGCCTCAAGAGTCACCAGCCACACACTAAGAACTACTGGTTTAGAACAATTTGGTCCACGAGGAAAAAAGGTATAATATTCATAACTGAGAGTGAATCAATTTAGAATTGTAGGCATGAAAAGCATCTTCATTAGTTATTGGGACATAATCTTAAAATAATTCTCCACTGTTTAAGTTGTAGAAATAGAGATTAGTTTAAAATTCTGAAAAATTCCATATATGTGTTTGATGTTTTGTGCCAGTAATACAAGGAGATATTTATATATATACACACACACACACATACAGAGAGAGAGAAAGAACAAAATTGTAAAAAATGATAGTCCTCAGAGATTGTCATTTGTGACCTTACTACTTGAACTATTTACTGTCATCATTTACCTTACAGAGTCAACAAGGTACAATAGAAAGTACTCAAGGGGTTGAGTTCTAACTTTAGATTTAATTTGAGCAAGTTACTTTACACATCTTAGAGAACTGTGACTATAAGGATTAATCCCCCATCTCAAAATTTAGCACAGCTTTTGATGGACAGCAATGTTGAATTCCACCTGAAAACAGGTGGGGGCAGTGGTGAACTGCATGAGTAGGGAAGCTGCAAGGTCTTAGAGAAAGAACATGAGGCCAAATCCAAGCCTGATGCAGTGGTGGGATCAGACAAGAGGGAAGAGCAGAGCAACTGCAAGGTAAAAAGACACAGAAGCCAGAAACCAGGGTGAACACAGAATGAAAGGCAAAGAGCATGCTGCCAGGTCACAGAGGGGACAGTCAGATCAAGGCCAGGAACTAGGCACAGTTAGGGCCTGGAGAGGGAGCAAAAGATCCTGACAGAGAAACCTCAAACCCTGCCTGAACTTGATGAGGGATGAAACACTAAAAGGGGGTAGCTTGGGATAGCCACATCCAAAAGAAAATCTGTGGCCACAGAAAAGAGGGTGGGATAGGGAACTTTTCCCATGCTTCCACCCAGGCACCAGACAGATCCGGCCAGGGTGAAGTGAATGATGTCCCCCTTCCTTCAGTTCCTCCTACCTCTTCATCTTATAACAGAGGTACTGTTTCCAGTTCCAGAGGACTCGTTCCATAAAGAAAAGTAAGGCTGTCCCCACCGTGCATGACCAACTTTCCTAGTTTTCTTAGAATGGAGTGGGTTCCCTGGGAGATAAGACTTTCAGTTTTATAACTGGAAGAATCCTACGCAAACTGGGGTGAGTTGGCCACTCTTCCTCACACTATAACCACTCCTTCCCTAAGTGAACGAAGATATATCCCAAGTTGGCCTGATAAAAGTCCTCTCCAGGACATCCTGAGAGACATCAGCAAAGATAGTTCTATTATTCTGTCCAAACTAAATCAGTGGGAGGTTATATTACGATCTGCTGACAATCATTTCATCAACTACAGGGAGAATGTCTGTCTGAGAGACAGATAAATATCTATCTCCAATGAACACTTCAGTCCAACTGAGCTGGAAGCAAGCACTACCCAGAAAACCTTCAGCAATATGAGCTTATGAATTCTCTCTCCTACATAAATTTAGATGTGTCTTCTGACCTGGCTTTACATGGTGGGTATGTGAATAGAAGTCATACACTTATAGACATTTTAGCTCCAGAAACTCCTCTTACTTCATGAGACATTAGAGCTGACTGAGTTAAAAGCTATCATACATGACTGCCTAAATAGCAAACTCCTCTGCTTTATCCGGTGTCATATGATTCCTATCTAATATTGTTTTGATATGTGTGTTACATAACCTTTCTTTACTTGGTTAAGCCTGTTCCATGAATTCTTCTGCTGGTGTTGTCAGTGTTCTCTTCCTGCCCTAACTGTCCTCAGTGTCTCCTCATTCCTCTGTCTTAGCTCTTCTAACACTATGCCTTGCTCTAAATATTCAATCACATTTCCTCCAGTTGCCTGCTAGTATTAAGTGCTCCCAGTTCTGGCACTCTTTCTGAGTTCCTAGCTATAAACAATTCTCTTGGCCCTACCTGACTACACCCTGCCCAGGGCTAGCTGCCTTTGCTGTCCCTATTTGACCTCGCCTGCCTTAATCTTGGCACCAGGAAGGAATTCGAATCAATCAGTGAACGTTTGGTTTAATCTTTTGGTGATTGGATGTTGTTCTCAGTTGCAACAGTCTTTTTTTTTTTCTTTTTTTTCTTCTTTGACACTATTGGAAACATGGCTCTCTTCCAAATAATACCTTCAGGTTATATACTGCTTTAGCGATCAAGAACTTTCTCTCAGATATCATATAAATTTGACTGAGCAGGGTGGGGGATAGGGCATGGTGAATTTACCCAATAGGTTTGTCAAAATGCTGAGTCAGAGCTGATTTAGGAAGAAAGCTGCCACAGCTGTGGCTTTCAATTTTTAGTGCATATAATAATAACTTGAGGTGCTTATTTAAATTGCAAGTTCCTGAGCCCACCCTGGTGAATCTCATTCAGTAGGTCTGGAGTGGAGTCCAGGAGTAAGCTTGTTATGAAAGAACTTCCAGTGATTCTGATGTAGTTGCTCTCCAGATCATAGTTTGAGAAACATTCCTCCATAGTGTGTTCAGGACCTAAACTTGGGGGAGGAAAGACCTTGAAAGTCTGGGTGTGCAAGAATAAATACAGGGCAGTTCATCTTTGTTGTTTTCAAATACCTTTTGAATCTTTTATGGTGCTTGGCTTGCTTTCCTTAAGCAGTTTGGTAAACTTGGAATTCAGAATGGGGAAATATGGCAGAAACTACATCTATTCCATATCTATCCCATGGTATTCCACAAATCCCAAAGTATTACAGACTGTCCCAATCATACACATCATGGAGTGTCTTGAGGGGAGATTATTCCAGAGAATTCACCTTTAAGGTCTCATGCTTAGAATAATTCAGCTCAGCAAAGAGCCAGCATTGCTTGGTTGCTGGTTTATATGGGTCCATGAAACCAATAGACCTTGCTAGAGGAACAAAATGCCAGCTGTTAGGCAGTCTACAAATTCTGAGATCTATAGGATAAAAGTGGGATATATGATACACTCAAGGTGACAGTCTTTTAGCAAAACTAAATATCTATCACAAGTAGCTGGTTCTCAAGGCTGGCCATCAATGGTTTCAGTGTCAGTGGGGCAATGAAGGCTGCTGCAGTTGTGATGCCTCGGGATATCATTCAAATGGAAAGTAACAGGCATGGCATTCCAAGGAATATTTTAATATGGTAACATAGGAAGAAACATTGGGTGAAAATAGATGTAGTTACTGATTATTAGCTCAAGTTTATGTATCTTATTTTATGTTGGGAGCCGGCCACGGAGGCCCACTGAGTGTTAGGGATCAGGGAGGGCCATGGACCCCAAGACCACTAGGATGTGTTTGGGAGCCATTGACCCCATTTTCCTCCTCCTTTTACCATGTAGCGCAAGTAACCTAAAGGAACTCTGCTGACCTAAGCTGAAGGCTCTGTGACTGTGAAAGGCATGACTCACTCTAGAAACTCATTGTTCCTGTTTCCCATGAACTTCGGTTTCCGCTTAGGTATTAGATATAATTCAAATTCAGGTCACATTTGGGAGCCCTTTATACGGTGCAAGCTTCTTTATAAGATTTAAAAGTATATTTGTAGAATTAGTATATACTTATGGAGAGCTGTTTTCAGCTTTAGATGGTATAGATGATTATCTAGAGTTACTAGAAATGGCCCAGCACGAATTTTGGGCTGGGCCACATTCCTGAGGGCCCAGCGCGTACTTTGGACTGAGCTGCATTCTTTTAGACAGGCTTTAGCTACAGTTAGTGTAGGATTTTTCTACCTATCATAGAAATTGTATTTATTTTATTTATAGAAAGTATCGTAGAATAGGTCATGCTAACGTCAGGGGATCATGTTAGTTCAAGCATGATCAATCATGTTATTTTGAGGTTTAATAAGAATACAGTAAACTTTAGAAATTTCATTGTCTCCATTTTCTACTATTGTGGTTTTGGGCTTAGTACATTTACAGTTTATATTTGGGTTTTATTTTTAGAAGTTTTATTACTGATGATCAGCTTTATATATTAGGATTAGGAATTAGAAACTTTCATAGAAATTAGGATAGATATATAGGACTTTAGCCATTTTGTTAAGAGATTGTAATCGATTGTTCCAAGAAGTGGCCCACCGTGAACCTTGGACTGGGCCACATCCTATAGAGCCCAGCGTGATCTTTGGACTGGGCCACATTCTTTAGGAACTGGTTTAAGCTGTAATTAAGAGCTTCTGTAGCATTGTGTAAGTAGTATTAGCATAGAATAGAAAGGTAATAAGATTTAAGTTAGTCATCGTGGGTGTTGTGTATGCATGAGCTTTAGAAGTTATTGATTATCAGAACATCATGATGCTAGTAGGAATTGTTGCATTGCTTTTGAGGAACATAAACTAGCAAAGGGAACAATAAGGCTATTTTGGGGTTTGTCCTTCCTCATACCTGAGAAAACATCTGGTGGGTGGGGGACGCCCCTCCTGCACCTGGCTTTGTGTTCACATGAAAGACTTGTGAGACTGTGTAAAATTTGGGAATAAATGCCCACTGTAACTTCCAATAAAACGACTTCTGCTCAATTCACTGAACAGTTGTCCACTTTCTTTCTTTCTCTTTCTTTCTCTTTATATCTATCCCTCCATTTTTCTTTCTTTTAATATCTATCCCTACTACAGAATCGGCTTCTGCACTAGACAGAGTCCAGTCTCTTTCTTTCTCTTTATTTCTCCAGAATAATCGCTGACTCTGCCACACCTTCCAAGGGACCCCCTAAATCTCTCTGCAGGGGCTGGCCCCCCGCAACTTTAGAGTTGTGAGGTACATGTGAGGACTACTACATATGTAAATTGTGAGCAGGTGAAATTTGGGTTTCTAGTAGATTCTCCCTTCCTCTGATAACAGACCTGGTACCCAATATGTGATTGTATGCTTAACCCTTCTCCCTCCCTCTTTTAGCAGTGTCTAGCATCTGTTGTTCCTACATTTGTGCTCATATGACCAGTAATCAGGGCCCACTTATGAGTGAGAACGTGAGGTATTCAGTGTTTTGTTTCTGTGATAGTTTCACTTAATATGATGGTCTCCTACTGCATTCGTGTTGCTGTAAAGTCCATGATTTTGTTCTTCTTTATAACTGCGTAATATTCCATTGTGTATATGTACCACATTTTGTTTATCCAGTCCACTTTTGATGGGCATCTGGGTTGGTTCCATGTTTTTGCTAATGTGAGTAGTGCTATGTTGAACATATGTGTATAGGTGTCTTTTTGGTAAAGTTATTTTTGTTCCTCTGGGTATATTCCCAGAAGTGGGATTGCTGGGTCATATGGAAACTCAATTTTTTTGTACTTTGAAAAACTGCCACATTGCTTTCTATAAAAGTTGAACCAGCTTACATTTCCACCAACAATGTAGAAACATTCCCTTTTTTTCTGCAGCCTTGCCAACACCTGTTATATTTTGAGTTTTTAATGATAGTCATCTTACCAGGTGTGATGTGGTATCTCACTGTAGTTTTGATTTGCATTTCTCTGATGATTATTGAGGCTGGGTATTTTTTCGTATGTTTGTTGGCTGCTTGAATGACTTCCTAGCACAAGTTCATAGTTCTTGAGGCTGCTTAGGTTGGTAGAGCCTGTTAGGGGAACTTTAGGGTGATAGATGTGGGTAATGGGTAGCTCCGTGATGAGACTCATACTTTGGTAAAGTGTCTCAAAATCAACCAAAGCTGATTTTGTTCATTCCCTCTCTCCACTTGGGGCTTATAAATGGTCTAATTACTGGCTGCCCAAATGGAAAAAGAGAGAGAAAGTTGGAGTCAGGCAGCCTAAGTGTATCAGTTTAAGATCGTCCCTAAGGAGGCCACCAAGACTCCATAATTATGCAGACATCTGAGTTGGTATGTAAGGAGCATTGAATCAGCTCCAATCAGTAGGCACAGTGATCGGGACAGAATCACAATTATCTCCAGTTAGGAGGCCTAAATGGACTGACTATTCAGAACTTCCTGAAACTTATTATTGAGGTAACTTTCTTCCAGTCCAAACTGAGTGCATCAAGTGAAATGAGCAATCTAAGCCAAGATAAGCTAGGGCTCTAGTATTGCCACTGAAGCTTCCAGACCCAGCCACCACCCATGGGCATCCTTCAATTTACTTGTGGAGTATTCCAGGTAGCAGACAAGCAGGAGACTATATTTATTATTACTAGGTTTTTAGCTATTACTCTCCTGGAGAGATGTATGAAAAAACCTACACTTTAAGCTATCTGAGTCAAAGTGATTTGAAATGCAGTCCAAAGATTTTAGCTAAAAGCTAGAGTCATGCTAAGAGGATGGACAGAGATTTTGTTTCTTTCAAATTTCTTCAGAAGACAGGGGGGAAATTATAGAAGAATCAAGAGAAGAAGATGATAGAACTCAGGCTGCAAAATATTTAAGAAGGCTATGACTTTATTCCTGCATGTCTTTGGGCTGGAAGTTCTGTGTATATTGGAGTTTATGGGAAGAGATGGCATGGATTGACTATCCAAGAGGTTAATGTCAGAGCCTTTGTTTTTTGTTTGTTTGCCTGCTTGTTCATTTTATTTTATTTTTTATTATAAAGATGTGGGGTACAATTCAGGGTTAGGTATGCAAACACTGATTATGCAGGTACCCTTGTTGATGAGTTATGGCCCTCCCTCCTCTAGTAGTTTCCCTCAACTGACAATCCCATTCCCCCTCCCCTGGAAATTTCCCATTACTGCCAAACACTTTCTTGTAGTATTATAATTGTTCAATGTCTGCATATAAGTGAGAACATATAGTATTCTGTTCTTTGTTTCTGTGATAGATCACTGAGTATGATCGACTCCAAATCCATCCAAGTTGCAGCAAAGTCCATATATTTGACCTTTTTTATGGCTGCATAATATTCCATTGTGTACATGTACCACATTTTCTTTATCCAGCTTTGATGGGCAACATGGTTCCATGTTTTTGCTATTGTGAATAGAGCTGCAACAAACATGTGTGCAGGTATCTTTTTTGTAGAATAATTTGAGTTCCTCTGGGTATATTCCCAATAGGGGAATTGCTGGGTCATATTGAAGGTCAATTTCTAGTTCTTTCAGAAATCACCACACTGTCTTCCAAAGAGGTTGCACTAGTTTGCATTCCCACCAGCAGTGTAGAAGCATTCCTTTTTCTCCACATCCTCGCCAGCATCTGTTATTGTTTGTTTTATTAATGATGGCCATTCTTACTGGGGTTAGGTGGTATCTCAATGTGGTTTTGATTTGCATTTCTCTGATGATGAGTGAGGCTGAGCACTTTTTCATGGGTCTGTTGGCTGCCCGTATATCTTCTTCTGAGAAGTATCTATTCATGTCTTTTGTCCACTTTTTAAAGGGGCTGTTTGTTTTTTCCCTTTGGTGCATTTGAGTTCCTTGTAGATCCTAGATGTTAGGCCTTTGTCAGATACACAGTTGGCAAATATTTTTTCCCAGTCTTTGGGTTGTCTCCCTGCTCTTTTGATGGTTTCTTTTGCTTTGCGAAGCTCATTTGTTTGATGAGGTCCCACTTGTCTATCTTGTTTCTTAAGGTATTGGCCTTTAGGGTTCTGAATAGTAATTGGTTGCCATTTCTAATTTCCATAAGGGTGTCTCCTGCATTTTCCAAGAGTTTATAGTTTGAAGTTTTACATTTAGATCTTTGATTCATTTAGAGTTAATTTTTGTGTATGATGATAGGTAGGGGTCCTGTTTCAATCTTTGGCATGTGATCAGCCAGTTTTCCCAGCACCATTTACTGAATAGGTTCTCCTGTCCCCGGTGATTGTTGTTGGTGGCTTTGTCAAAGATGAGTTGGTTGAGGAATTGAATCTCAGAGCCTTTGGCCGCCACAGTTGCACAAGAAGCTCTGTCTCATGGGTGATGGACGTAGAGAGTAAAAAGCCAAAGGATGAACTAGAGACTCAGTTCAGGTTTATCTGGGAAGTAAGAGAAAAGTCTTGCAAGGTGAAAGGCAGTTGAAGGGAAATTAAGCACAGCCATGTCCCCAGAAGTGAAGCCATATCTGAGAGAGAACCTGGACAAGCAGGAATAGAGACCTGAAGTCTAAGCCATTCCATCTGCAGAGGGAAAATATGGGTCAAAGAACCCAGCATATCACAGGATCTGGAGGTGCCTGCCAAGTAGAAACCCTGAGCTTATATCCCAGGGCTTATAAGAAGTAGCAGTGTCCCTTGGAGGAGGTAGGCTGAGGATTCTGATGTGATCCTGTTTAGTCTAAAGCAGCAGTCCCTTACCTTTTTGGCAGCAGGGGCTGGTTGCGTGGAAGACAATTTTTCCATGGATGGGGGGAGAGCCAGCATGCAGACAAACCTCACTGTTAATGTTAATCTGTATTTGCAACCACTTCCCAGCACTAGCATCGCTGCCTCAGCTCCCTCTCAGATCATTAGGCTTTAGAGTCTCATAAGGAGCATACAACCTAGATGCATAGTTCACAATAGGGTTTGCGCTCCTATTGGAATCTAATGCCACTGCTAATCTGACAGATGCCATGGCCCGTGGGGCTGTCTTGAGGGTCTTGAGAGAGAGAAGCGAGAGATTAAGGAGACACAGACACAAAGACATAAAGAAAAGCCAGGCCAGGTGGGACACTTTCCTCTGATGGAGGAGAAGTGGCTCCGAACTAGCTTAGCACGTTTATTTTATAATCAAGTACAAGGGAAGTTGGAAGATGATTTAAGGTCTGTAAGGGAACCATAACAGAATTATGTTGTTACCTAAAAGGTAAGCTGTTCTGCAGTTATCTTGTTGTAGCTAAGGCTTTATCTGTATTATGTGCACACGGATGTGTGGGCATCTGAGACACCGTTTCGTGTAGCAGGCTGTATCCATCACAGTCTGTCTTTGGTTAGGATGTAGTTTCCAAGCGAGACCTTGTCTACAAACTTGGGGCCATTAAGTGAGACCTTGTCTTTGTTTGGGGTCTTTATTCAAGGCCTGTTGTAGTGACAGTGTTCATCTGTTTTCCACTTCACATCTGCTCTCAACAGACCGAAGAGAGAGCTCAGGCAGTAATGTGAGTGATGGGGAGCAGCTGTCAATACAGATGAAGCTTTGCTCACTTGCCTGCCACTCACCTTCTGCTGTGAGGTCCAGTTTTTAACAGGCCATGGACCAGTACTGGTCCGTGGCCTGGAGGTTGGGGACACTGATCTAAAGGATTCCCAATGTGTCTTCTTCTCATGGAACTCCATTTATTTATTCAGCCATCATACATTATATGCCAGTCACCTCTATAACATGTGCATGCACATTAGTGAGAAAAATATATCTGACAACTCAGTGATAGCCTGTTTAACACAACATGTAGAAAGAAGCTCACTTTTTCAGAACTGGAATAACTCTTAGTCAACTTGTATCTGTCATCATGACATGCTTTCACAATAGTGTTTCTGGCAACAGGCCAGCAGGTCTGCCTAGCACTGCTGTTTCCTAGCATTTTATAGGCAAGCTAGTCCATTGACTTTTATGGCGTTTCTTCAGCTCGCAATTACATCACTTTTTTGTTCATGTCAGTGTAGCTATTCAGAATCTTGAGACTATTTGTGCCTTTTATGTGTTCCACTCAGGTGCTCTAAGAGAGTTTAGTTTTCAGAAGTTCAGCCTGCTGCAACTGTGTAAAAATGCCTTCCAGTAATGGTAGTGGGAATGCTGGCACTACCGATCAGACTTTGACCTAATACTTAATACTGAATCAAAATGGTCTTGAAGAGACACTAAAGTTTTATTTCTAGAAGAATTTAGAATTGTTAATTGAGAGTGCTATGTGTCAGGCATTATCCTGAATGCTTTACATAATAATAATAGTATTTATCAAATGCTTACTGTATATCAGATACTATGTTAAATGTTCTGTATTATCATTTCACTCAGTCTACACAAGAGTCCTGTGATGCACTTACTGTTATTCTGATTTTGCAAATGAGAAAACTGAGGCATACAGAGTAGTTTCCTAAGGACTTGCAGCTAGACAGTGGCAGAGCTGTTATTCAAACCCAAGCAGTCTGATTGTGGAGTTCATTCTCTTAACCCTGAATATCTGGCTTAGTTTATGAAGCCTGCACAACAGGCCTATGAGGTCTACATCATGACTGCTCTTTAATAGATCATATTATTTTTATAGATATCATCAGAAACTGAGGCTATGGGAGAGTTAATTTATTTAGCCACACTGAGTAAGTTGGGTAGTCACAATCTGAATCCAGCAAGCCTGATACCATGATTCTCTTCTGCTCTTTACTGCTATACTATTCTCTAGTAAGTAGGGCAACAGGTTTCCAAATCCTACCTGACTTCAGAATCTTAATCAAACTAATACTGATCCATCTGGAAAGCCAATGGTCTTCATTGTTTGTTTGTTGGGGGTTTTTTGGTTAATAATTTGTACTAAGATCAGAAGCAGGGGGATAACTACTATGACCATCCAAATATTAAACTCCACTAGTGATCCTGAAACTTTTAGAAATAGAATATCTTAAAATGTTTTGTGTATGAAAGTTCAAGTTGATTATTTCCTTTGCTATTATTTTCTCCCATAGAGAGCATGTTAGAATGCCTTTGATAAAGAGTAATCAGACAGCTTTTTAATCACATTAGAATTTTCTATTTGAAGAATTAGAATCCAGTGGATCTGAGTAAGAATGTACTATAAAGTTATAATGGAATTGGAAAAAGCAATACAAATTACAATTATTCAATTAATAGGCAACCTTTCCTGTTCTCCTGAAACCTTGCCGTTGCCAGCTTCATACTTTGCAGATGATTGTCTTATACTTCTAAAAAGTTATAGACCATCTGACAAGAACCTTCCTCATCTCCAGTGTGAACTTTTTCTCAATCTTTATCTGTCTTTGTTCTCTTTGTTTTCTATTTCTGGAAAAGAATTAAATGTTCTACATTCTAAATGTAATAATCCTAGCCCTCAAAAGTCTGAATAAGGTGTGGGGTCCTATGGCGAGGCTAGATGGGGTAGGATGTTTTCTTAGTTTAAATGATAGCTGGCAAAATCCAAAGGGTTAGTGTGAGTTGTGAACCAAGAGGGAGGCAAAAGTCATTATTGGAGGCAAGTATTAAGTGTCACCTGCAAAGAGAGCACTCAAGGCTACAGGAAAGCAGTCAGAATCTAGGATCCAAGAAAGGTAGGAACATACCAGAGAGAGGAGTTCTTGTGGTACACATGAAATGGTTTAGGACATAGGCAAGGATAAACATTGTGAGTTGGTAGCTACTTTTTGGGGAGTAATGGGTATGTCGGATGAGAAAGCCCAGGTGCTGCTTCCATCCCTATTCACTGGTTTCATCAATTATCTCCTCTTTTTTCTTGAATCTATTGTATGCACCCCCACATACACACACTTTGTATATATACACTTTTCTTCTCCCTTTCTTTTCCTCACACTTTCCCTTATTTCCTTTGCTTCTTCAAGAAAGTGTCATCCTCTCCCTTTCTCCTTCCAGTGGCCAAATTCAATAGTTTTGATCAGTCATCATGCTCATCAGGCTCTGGGTGCCATTAAACGTTGATGGACATGACCATTCTTTTCTTGGTTGTGCTCCCCTCTTACCTCCCGGGCTGTTTTATCTTTATTTTTCTTCTTTGGACTCTTAAATATGTATTTCCTGAGAATATCTCTTGACCCGCTTCTCTCTGTACTGTCTTCCCTGGCAGACTCATCCAATTTATTACTTGGATTATTCTGTCTACTCAAATGACCCTTAAGTTCAAATTGCCAGCCTTGAACTTGACCTCCTTTACATATTTTTAGTGGTCAGCTAGCTATCTTCACCTAAGCATCTCATCTGCATTAAATTTTGCATGGTCAAACATAAATTAAGTGTTTTTCTACAACCAGCTTCTCTTCCTGTGCCCTTTCATTTATGTTAGAGACATTTATAAACTTCCAGTTTCCTAAATTCTAGAACTTTGGGCCAAGTTTCACTTTTCCCACATTCAATCAGGTATCAAGTTCTGTTTATTTAAATATTTATAATATTTGTCCCCCTTTATTATTTTTTTTCTCTTTCTCAATGGCGTTCTTCAAAAATAGCTTTAGTAGCCTTCTAGCTGGTCTCCCTACCACTAGTTTTCCTTTCTTCTAATTCATTTTAATTACTTCTCTCTTTCCCTGAATAACATTTGTTATACCTCTCATTAAAACCTCACAAGAATTAAATACCCTAAGCTAGCATTCTAGGTCCTTCATATTTGAACCCAACACAATTTTTTCCCCACTTTTCTTACTCTTTGCTCCAGAAAAATAGACTTCATTACTCTTCTCTGTAAGTGCTCTATAATCCCTATCTCTTAGGCCCTTGCTCTTCCTTTAGACTAGAATAATCTCTATTCACCAACTCCTTTTGTACAAATCCTACACAATTCAAAGTCTGGCTCAAATACCTATGAAACTTTTCTTGATCTCTCCAGATGGCAGCAATCTTTATAATTTCTGATCTACCATTGCACTTTTTCTATGGCTTTTTCCTAACTCTTATGACTTTCTAATTTGAATTTTGATTATTTATATACACATTTTGTCTCCATGGTTTTATTGTAAACATTTTTTTAAATGGTTCAGAGTCTGGTTTATTGTTGTAGTTCCAAGTGCCTGGTACAAATATTTGAACACAGTTGATAGGACATACCAAATATTTTGTGAACTACTTTGCATTTCCCAGTATCCTTTGCCATTTGATTTGGGGCACATGATTAGTCCTGGTCAATAGTCTATAAAAATGATATATAGTACTTCCAACTTGAGGCACTTTGGAATAGATGAGAATTCTCCATTCTTTCTTCCTCTGTCCCTTCGTTAACAATCTACATGCTATGTGTTCCATGTGGTCTAGCTACAAATTGGTGGAGTTTCTACAAACCTGAGTCCCTGATTGCCCATGTGGATTATAGCTCCCTGTGAACTCTAATAGACTGAGTCTAAGTGGAAAAATTCTACTGTGTTAAGCAGAATTAAGGTACCACAGCAAGCCTATCCTAACCTAAGGGGAGATATTCAATAAATTTATGAATGATCAAGTGAAGAGGATATCTATTGAGTAAGCTGTGTTGCTAGAACTGTTTGAGAAGCTTTATCCACAATCTTTAGGAAGTTGCAGTTTTATCAATGAATGTACAAAAAGATCAATGTCATCAGATTGCAAGTAGTCTACCATTGGATTACACTCTTCCTACAAATATATTAAAAACCTGCTGCCTTAAAAACTTTATTTGGTAACATGTCATATATGTGGTTTCATGTTTTGTTTTCAGGTAGTAGAATTTGAATTTAGACATTAAAGCCACATTTCTCATTAAAATATATGCATGTTTTTATTGTAGTCAAATTAATAATCATTATTTTCCTCTGGTTTACTGAGAGCCAGTAGTGCTTCTTCCATGAATTGACCCTTTATGTCTTGGTGATCTTACAAGTATAATTTATAAGCAAAATATTTTAGCATATGAAAGATGCTGGTTCATTACATAAGAGACATTTAATATGATTTCCTTTTCTCTTAAAAGCTGAAATAAGAAAATAATTTTTTTTCAGAATCCTAGAAGTAACTTCTGTTACACTACTACTATCTTCAAGGATTGTTGAGCATGTTTATAACTTGTTAAAATATATTTAGCCCTGGGAGGTTGGAGCATTTTCTTCTGGCTCTCAGGGGCCCATGACTACAGTTTCCAAGGCAGTTTGGTGATGTGGAGTGCCTTGGCTCTAGCCTTCTCCTCTTACCAAAATTAAGCTCAACTTAGTAAAGCTGCCTGATAATTTACTATGAGATATTAATTCCATAAAGTCTGAACTACCTTTCCCGAGGATCTTGCCATTTATAAGCATACCAACTGCCAAATTTACAAAGCCAAAATGTTGAATTTCTAAGACCAATGACAGGCTAGAGTAGAAGCTACATTTGGTAGGAAGATCTTTCTAAAGTCTCTCAAATTAAGCTGCACAGGAAGTTGTGACTGTTTAAGAGTGATATTATTCCAGAGGCTCATCTAGATGTTTCTGTAGCTCAGCTGTTTCTGTACATAAGATGGTTGGCCTAGTGCTTTTATAACTGAAATCTAGACTCCTGATGGTTGTTCTAATATGCTACGTCCATTTCAAAGAGACAAAGTTCTAGGTTTTCTTTTTCTTTTATTTCTCCAAGTAAAGTGAAATAGATCCAACAAGTTTCCTGGACTATCTTCATGTTAAAAAACTTTTGCTTGGAATCTCTACTATATTCTGAACTTTCACTTAAGCTGTTTTCCCAGTTGTAATAGACTTATCCTAATTTATCACGGTCCTAAACTACTTTGGGATGGATGACTAACTATTTGATACAACTCAAAAGTACATACAAGCCACAGAGTCTGTGTGGTTCTATCTGCTCAGTGACACCAGTGGTCAAATTAGAAAGCATTCTGTGTATATTATGATGCATATGGAATTACAAATACACCCTGGCACTGAGCCCTTTTATGTCAGTATTTACTCCAACTTCCCTTGGCACTCTTCAACTTAAGCTTCAGGCAAGGGTTGCACCTGGTTCTCTCTTACTGTCCAGACCTGCCTGTTCCCTAAATATGGATTTAGAGGCAGCTTTATGGATAAAGAACTCCAAGAAAGAATAGAAAGAAAACAATCCCTCCTTGGACCAACCTAACCCCAAAGAAGCTTCAAGGTCTCAGGATTTTCTAACATAGTTGTCATGGCCCAAAGATGAGGCCATGTTACTTACTTGACTAAGACTGTAGACTCTTGGAAGATGTTATGACCTTTTTCCCCAGGAGAGGTTAGTGCCACATGAATAAGGCCAGATCCCTTTAAAGTGAAATTAACTCCATAAAGTATAAGCTTTTAACCATCATTATGGGATTTCAGTTTGAAGTTAGAAGAAAACTGTTTTTTCATCTGTGCTCTTACTGAGCTGTCCAGGGTTCTGACCTCCACATGAGACATTGATATCTTTCCTATCCTGGATCTAAATACTGGTGTTTTGCTTTAAATTTGGAATACTTTAAATATAGTTTGTGATCACTAATCTTGACTACCCTTGTAGGTTACCTTGAGCTTTGTTGAGCCAGGCTTTTGTTAATGGTTAACTGCATACAAGTTGAAACATTGACTATAATGTTTCAAGATTTTTAAACTGAGGATTATGAGGCATAGTTAGAGAACTTTGACTTTAGTAATAGCTGCATTAGTTATGTGACTTTGAAGAAGTCTCTGAATTTTTCAGAACCTTGATTTTCTTTATCATCCCTGAGCAATAAGATGTGAAAAATATTTGCAACATAAATGGCAAAATTCACTACAAAGAACATTTTAAAATACAAGAGAAAAGAATACCTAGTTGGAAAAGAAAGTATGGAATACAAAAGGCAATTCACAAAGCAAGAAAGATAAACTACCCAAATGATACGTGCAAATTTACTCAAAAATGAATTAAAGACCTAAATGCAAGTCCTAAAATTGTAAAACTCTTAGAAGAAAATGTAAGTGTAAATCCTTGTGACCTTATTTTTTTCAGATATGATATCAAACTTACAATCAAGAAAAGAGAAAATGGATAAATTAGACTTCATAAAAAATTAAACACTTTAGTGCTGCAAAGGACACCATCAAGAACGAAAAAAGACAATCCACAGAACAGAAGAAAAAAATTGCAAATTATATATCCAACAAGAGTCTTATATCCAGAATAAATACATAAATACATATATCTTACAATTAAATAATAAAAAATGCAACTCAATTTAAAATGGGCAAAGTATCTAAATAGACATTTCTCCAAAAAATCATATGTACAAATAGCCAATAAGCACATAAAAAGATGATCAACAGCATAGCTATCAGGGGAATGCAGATTAAAACCACAATATGATACCACTTCACACTCACCAAGAAGACTAATAAAAAGAGAAGACAGAAATAACAAGTGTTTACAAGGAGGCAGAAATAACAATTGTTGGCAAAGATGTGAACAAATTGGAACTCTTATACACTACCAATGGGGTTTTAACATAGTGTAGTTGATTTGTAAAACAACCTGGCAGTTCCTCAAATGGTTAAACACATAGTTTCCATATGACCCAACAATTCTAGTTCTAGATTTATGCCCAAAATAAATGTAAACATGCCCACAAAAAAATGTACACAAACATTTATAACAGCATTATTTGTAATAGCCAAAAGGTAAAAAAAACCAAACAAACCTAAATGCCCATCAATTGATGAGTAAATAAACACATCGTGTTATATCCATATAACATAGTATTATTCATCAATAAAAAGGAACAGAAACTGATACATTCTACAACATAGATTAACCTTGAAAATATCATGCTAAGTGGAAGAAATCAGTCTCAGAAGGTCACATATGATTTCCTTTATATGAAATGTCTGGTATAGGCAGATTAGTGATTGCCTAGGACTGAACTTGGGATTGCAGGAGTAGGGAGTGACTGCTAATGAATATGGGGTTTTCTTTTTGGAATGATGAAAATGTTTAAAATTGATTGTGGTGATGAGTCCACAACCCAGTGAATATACTAAAAATCATTGAATTATACACTTTAAATTGTATAGTATATGAGTTAAATTGCAATAAATGATTATTAAAGAAATAACTATGGGCTTTCCGGCAAGATGGTGATAGGACAGGTTGGACTGTGAGAGTCTATGCAAAAGTGAGTGTCCATAAAGTCTCTCTGCATGAGTGAGTGTGTGCTGGTGGGTGAGTGAAAATCCATCTGAGGGGAGACTTGGGTTCATGCACCTGGGGCTCTCCTCTGGAGGGGACTGCAACCCCTCTACCCTGCGATTGGAGCTGTGGGCATGCAGGATTGTCTGCTGTTCTCAGGGCTCTCCAGAGAAAAGCCTGCCAATACAGCGGATCCTCATCACCTGGAGCCCAGCTCACACCATCATCTGTGACAGCAAAGTGGCTGGAGCCTCAGATCCATGGAGAGAGCAGTCAGGCTGAGCTGGAGAGGAGCCCCACCATTGGTAAGGAAACACTGGCTGGAACCATTTTATCTGTCCTGAGACCAGGCAGAGACCTGCATTGCCCCACCCAGCTCCACCCAGCCTCCAACCTGGGATGGAGAGGTTATCTCATCAAACTCAGAGAGACAGACATTCCTCCCCCATGCTGGAACAGGCAGACATGTCAGATATGAGTGGGAGACTTGATAAAAGTGTTGGCAAGCCAGATGAGCTAGATCTGATCCACCCTCTTCCCATAATAGTCCCTGGGGCATCTGACCCATGCTGAGAGCAACCCTATCAGCCCTTGCTGAGAGCAGAGGGGAGGGGCTGGAGATCAGAGCTGGAAGGAAGTTGGACTTACAGAAATGACCTCAGAGCAAGTTTTATTTTTTGTTTGTTTTGCTCTTTTTTTGTTTTATGTTTTAGTTTTTCTTCTCTTTTTCTGTTTTTGATTACATTTTCTTACTTGCTTTGCTTCTGTTATTTTATTGCTATATTTTTTTAGACTTCCTGTTTGTGTGTGGGTATTTTTGAGGGAAAGTACATCAATGGGAGGCTTTTCTCAGCTTGAGTGTTTATATAATTGCCTGTATGTTTTTTTTAAATCTTTTCTATCTGTTTGTGTCTCTTTTCATTTGTTAGTTGATATGCCTGTCTATTTTTCCTCTTCTTCTTCTCTCTCTCCACCTTTCTCTCATCCCTCCTCTTTCTTATTTCATTGCTTTCCTTTTTATTCCTTCATTTTGCTTTCAAGGGCAAACCCATACTCCCACTGCATAGACAGATTGTAAAACAGTGGGAAGTGGTTTACAGGGGGCCCACACACTGGTCAGCAGATATGAGAATCTGCAAATAATTTTTGAATCACAGCTCCCATAGCTCCCTCCTCAATTAAATTTCAAAACTGCAAAAAGTACAGCTCCCCACCTACAGTCCAACTCTGGAATGGAACAGAGCCAGAGGAACCACATAAAGAAGAATAGGGGATTGAGCAAACAGAAGTAAAAGTTACCCCCATCCCTGAACAACAGATTAAAGAAGAGGTAAAAAAATAAATAAATAAAGGGGGGGAGTGTTGGAAAATCTACACAAATGAAGAAAAACCAAAGAAAGAACATGGGACTCAAACAGACCCCTGAGAGATCAGACACTGAGAATACAGTCTTCAGAATGCAAACAATGAAGAGCCCCCAGAATGACTGGTTTCAAACCACAAACCCAGATATCAAGACATTAATAGAGAGAATAAATAGAATTGAGGAAAGAAAGGGGAAAGAACGAAGGAGTTGATAACTGATATAGCAGCAATAAATACAGTGAAAGAAATAAATAACGAACTGATGAGCATGGAAAGCAGACTTAGCCAAGCAGAAGAAAGAATCTCAGAGCTTGAGAACCAAAATATGGAACTAACCCAAACTGTTAAAACATAGAAAAGAAGATTAATAAGGCAGAACAAAACCTTCAAGAGATGAATGATTATTTCAAGAAGACAAACCTAGGATTAATTGGAATTCCTGAGGCAGATAGACAGAGACCACCCTGGAATAAGCATTCCATGAAATTATCCAAGAAAACTTCCCTCATCTCATCAGTGATATGACCATTCAAACATAATAGATTCAGAGAACCCCTGCAAGACAATAAATGAGAAGACCAACTCCTAGATACATAATAATTTGCCTACACAAAGTAGGTATAAAAGAAAAAATCCCAAAGGCAGTAAGAAAGGTCAGATTACCTACTAGGGAAGACCAACTAGAATAGCAGCAGACTTATCTACAGAAACACTTTAGGCTAGAAGAGCTTAGAATCCAATCTTCAAAGTTGTGAAAGAAAAACAATTTCAACCAAGAATTAACTACCCAACTAATCTAAGCTTCATCAGTGAGGGAGAATTAAAATCTTTCCCAAACATTCAATCCCTAAGAACTTATGCTGCCTCCAGACCAGCATAAGAAACAAAGAAAGTATTAAACACAGAAGAAAGGGAAAAAAAAGAATGACAACACCCTTCACAAGAATGCAGAAAAAGATTGAAAACACAAATGAATCAACCTAAAAATCAAAAGAAAGATAACAAACAGCAGCAACAACAACAAACTCTATAAGGGATAAACTCACATCTCAATAATTAGCCTAAATGTGAATGGATTAATGTACCACTGAAAAGAAATAGAGTGTCAAAATGGATATAATGTCATGAGGCCACAATGTATTGTCTCCAAGAGACTCATCTCACCAGAAAGGACACTCACAGACTCAAACTAAGAGGATGGGAAACAAAATTTCAGGCGAATGGACCACAAAAGAAGGCTGGAGTCACGATCTTAATATCAGACAAAATACCCTTTAAGTTATCAAAAATTTTAAAAGATATGAAAAGTAACTACATAAGGATAAAAGGTTCAATCCATCAACAAGAAATATTCATCCTAAACATATATGCACCCAACATAGGAACACCAACTTTCATAAAGCTGCTTCTAGATAAACTTAAAAAGTATATTGACACTACCACTATCATAGCTGGGGACTTAAATGCCCCACTCACAACCCTAAACAAATAATCAAGACAAAATATCAACAAGGAAATCCGGAACCTCAGCCTGACACTTGACCAATTGAACTTAATTTATACATACAGAACACTGCACCCAACAATCACAGAATACACATTCTACTCATCACCACATAGAACATACTCTAAGATTGACGACATCCTTGGCCATAAATCAAGCATAAACAAATTCTATAAGATTGAAGTTCTGACATGCATCTTCTTAGACCACGGTGGATTAAAATTAAATATCAACATCAACAAAATTCCCCCAAAACCTGAAAAGATATGGACACTAAACAGCATGATGTTAAACAACTCATGAATCAACATGAAATCAAAAGAGGTTAAAAGATACCTGGAAACAAATGAAAACAAAGAAACATCTTACTAATCCCTCTGGAATGCCATGAAAACAATACTAAGAGGAGAATTCATACCTCTGTGAACACACATGAAGAAAATGGAAAGATCACAAGTTATCAGCCTAACAAATCACCTAAGGAAGATGGAAAAGCAAGACCACCAAAAGCCTAACTTTAGCAAAAGAATCCAAATCACCAAAATAAAAGCCCACATTTGGAATATGGAAGACAAAAAGATAATACAAGCAATCAATGAAACAAAAGCTGGTTCTTTGAATTGGTAAACAAGATTGATGGACCCCTAGCTAGACTGACCAAGAAAAAGAGAGAAAAAGCCCAAATAAACACAATCAGAAATGCAAAAGATCATGTCACAACTGACCTCGAAGAAATACAAAAGATGATCAGAGACTACTATGTGCACTTGTATGGAAACAAACTTGAAAACCTAAAGGAAATGGAGTACTTTCTGACATCACACAACTTCCCCAGGTTGAAACAAGAAGAAATTGATACACTTAATAGACCAATGACAATTCAGAAAATTGACATGTTACAAGAAAACTACTTCCAGAAAAAAAAACCTGGACCAGATGGCTTTCCAGCAGAATTTGACAAAACATACAAGAAAAAACTGATACCAATCTTGTTGAAAATGTTCCAGGCAATTGAGAAAGATGGAACTCTCCTAAAATCATTTTATGAAACTAATATCACATCGATACCCAAACCAGGTAAATCCAACAAAAAAAGAGAACTATAGGCCAATATCCTTGATGCACATAGATGCTAAAATTCTCAACAAGATCCTAGCAAACCAGATCCAAAAATCATCCACCACAACCAAATAGCCTCATCCTCAGGATGCAGCACTGGTTTAACATTCGTAAGACCATAAACATAATTAAATATATCAGCAGATGCATAAACAAAAGCCACATGATTATATCATTAGATGTGGTAAAAGTTTTTGATAAAATCCAGCACCCCTTCTTTATAAAAACGCTTGAACATCTAGGCATAGATGGACCATACCTCAAAATAGTAAGAGTTATCTATGAGAAACCCACAGTTAGGATACTTCTAAACAGACAAAAATTTGAACCACTTCCCCTGAAAACTGGAACAAGACAAGGATGCCCACACTCACTCCTCCTTTTCAACATAGCTTTGGAAGTCCTAGCAAAGCAATCAGACAAGAGTAGAAAATCAGGGGTATCCAAATAGGAAAAGAGAAAGTCAAGTTACCCCTCTTTGCAGATGACATGATACTATACCTTGAAAACCCAAAAGAATCTGTAAAAAACCTCTTTGCACTGATAAAGGACTTTGGCAAAGTCTCAGGGTATAAAATAAATGTGCAAAAGAAGTCACATTTCTATACACCAACAATAAACAAACAGAAACCCAAATAAAAAGCACAATCTCATTCATAATAGCCACAAAAAAAAATCAAATACCTTGGCATCTTCCTAACCAGAGATGTGAAATAACTTTACAATGAAAACTACAAAACACCGCTCAAAGAAATCAAAGATGACATAAATAAATGAAAAGACATTCCAAGCTCATAGATTGGAAGAATCAATATTGTTAAGATGTCCATCCTACCCAAGGCAACCTACAGATTTAATGCAATCCCCACTAAAATACCAGCAGCATTCTTCTCAGACATGGAAATGACAATACAGGAATTCATATAGAAACATAAAAGACCATGAGTCACCAAAACAATGCTTAGCAAAACAAACAAGCAAATAAACAGAATGCATTACACTCTCAGACTTTAAACTTTATTATAAAGCTACAATAATCAAAACAGCCTGGTATTGGTACAAGAAGAGACATGTAGACCAATGGAAGAGAATAGAGATTCCAGAAGCAAAACCTCAATTTCTCAACCAACTCATCTTTGACAAAGCCTCCACCACCAACCACTGGGAAGAGGAGAACCAATTCAGTAAATGGTGCAGGAAAACTGGCTGACCACATACAGAAGATTAAAACAAGACCCCTACCATTACCATACACAAAAATCAACTCTAAATGGATCAAAGGCCTAAATGTAAAACCTCAGACTATAAGAATGTTAGAAAATGCAGGAGACACCCTTATGGAAATTGGAGCTGGCAACCAATTCCTGATCAAAACCCCTAGTGCCCATGCCATAAGAGCTAAGATAGATAAGTGGGACCTCATCAAACTAACAAGCTTCTGCAAAGCCAAAGAAACCATGAGAGAGCAGGGGGACAAACCACAGACTGGGAGAAAATATGTGCCAACTGTATGTCTGACAGATGCCTAACATCTAGGATCTACAAGGAATGCAAACGTGCCAAAAAGAAAAAAACAAATGGTCCCATTATAAAGTGAGCAAAAGATATGAATAGACACTTCTCAAAAGAAGACATTTGAGCAGCCAACAGATACATGAAGAAATGCTCAGCCTCACTAGTCATCAAAGAAATGCAAATTAAAACTACACTGAGGAACTTCTGGCAAGATGGCGATGGGGCAGCCTGGTCTATGAGACCCTCTGCAAAGGAGAACACAGAGAGTCTCTGGTACTCTCTTGGGGGCTGCGGATCCCAACATTGGCAGCCTGCTCTTCACATGGAGCTCAGTCGTTGCCACTGCTGGGGCATTGCAGCGGTCTGGACAGTCAGTGCAGCCGCAGACACAGCAGCCACCAGTGCTGTGGCCTCCATGACAACCATAGTGCATCACACCACCCGTGCCTGAGGGAGTCCTCGACTTCAGTCCTTGAAGCCCCAGACAAGATCTGCTGGGATTGCTGCCACTTCTGCTGCCACCATGACATCCTGCCGGCCATGTGTCTCCTCCCGTGTGCCCTGAGGCAGGCTTCCATCTTGGCCTCTGCCCAGCTCCTGTCCAGCTCCACCGACTCTGGGGCGAGCAGCTGAGATAGCACCACCTGCTGGCGATTCAAGGTAACAACACCAAAACGGGAAAAACAGAAACAGGCCAGATTTGAGTGGTGAACTGAGGGTGATCTGACCTGTCCTTCACCGCAGGCCAAGGGCAACTGACCCCAACTATGAACTAATTTATCAGCTTGAGAAGACAGCTAGAAATCAGAGGTGAAAGAACACTGGACTTAAACGAAAAGTCTCAGAGTGTGCTCGATTGGTTCTGTTAGTCTAATAACTTGATTCTATTCCTACTGTTTTGTTCCTTTTTTCCCCTCTCTTCCATTTTTCCTCTTTTCTCCTATCTGTAAACCATATCTTTGTATGGAGGAACAGCACATCAATAAGGTGGTTGGTTACCTTGTATGTTAGCATCATAGTATGTTTTAATTTTTTTGTATGGTTAGTCTAGTCTGTAGCCATGGTCTATTATTTTATCTGTTTCAGTTTAGGTCTCTCTCTCCATCTGTTGGTACACTCATCTGTTTCCCCCCTTACTCTTCTCCCCCCCTTCCCCCCACCATCTGCTCCATTCTCTTCCCTCTGCTAACCTCATTTTATTTCAGGGAGTAAATCTACAACCCCACTGCATAGACAGATTCCAAGGGAGTGGGAAGTGGGTTTCAGATTATCCATACACCTGTCAGCGAATACCAGGACCTGAAGATAGATTTTGAATCACAGCTCCCCCCTTAAGTAAATCTCAAAACTGCAAAAAGGACCACCCACAATCTACAGTGCAACTCCAGAATTGAACAAAGTAAGAGGGCATACATAAAGAATAGGAGATTGAACAAACAGAAGTAAAAGCAATCTCTCTACCCCTGAATACCAGAATTAAAGAAGATGGTGACGTGGAGGGAAGGAAAAATAGGGAGAGGGAAAAACTGCAGAAATGAAGAAAAACCAAAAGAAGAATATAGGTCTCACACAGACCCTGGGGAGATCAGACACTGAGAAAACAGACTCTGGAACACAAACAATGAAGAGCCCCCAGAATGACTGATCATATGCAACAAACCCAGACATCAAGACATGAATAGAGAGAATTTTAAAAATTGAGGGGAGAAAAGAGGAAAATAGGAAGGAGTTAATGTCAGAAATAACAGCAGTAAAGAATACTCTGATGGAAATTAATAACAAACTAATAAGCACGGAAAGCAGAATTAGCCAAGCAGAAGAAAGAATCTCAGAGCTTGAAGACCAAAACACAGAACTAACCCAAGCTGTCAAAAGCATAGAAAAGAAGCTCAAAAAGACAGAACAAAACCTTCAAGAGATGAATGATCACTTCAAGAGACTGAACCTAAGAGTAATTGGCCTTCCTGAGGCAGAGAGAGAAAAAGAGGTCACACTGGAACAAACATTTTATGAAATCATTCAAGAAAACTTCCCTCATCTCATCAAGGATGAAAAAGTTCAAACACAAGAGATTCAGAGAACCTCTGCAAGACAACAAATGAGAAAACCAACTCCCAGACACATAATAATTCGCCTAAACAAAGTAGGCATAAAAGAAAAAATCCTAAAGGCTGAAAGAGAAAAAGGTCAGACTACCTACCAGGGAAGATCAATTAGAATAGCAGCAGATTTATCTACAGAAATCCTACAGGCTAGGAGAGCTTGGAGCCCTATCTTCAAAGTTCTAAAAGATAAACAATTTCTTTTTTTTTTTGAATTGGAGTCTCACTCTGTGGCCCAGACTGGAGTGCAGTGGCCGCTCCCGGCCACTGCAACCTCGACCTCCTGGGCTCCGGCAATCCTTCCACCTCAGCCTTCTGAGTAGCCAGAATTATAGGCATGCGCTACCACACCCGGCTGATTTTTTTGATTTATTGTAGAGATGAGGTCTCACTGCCCAGGCAGGTCTCAAACCCGCGGGCTCAGGCAATCCACTCACCTCAGCCTCCCAAAGGTGCGGGATTACAGGCTGAGCCACCAAGCCCAGCTAGATAAACAATTTCAACTGAGAATAACCCACCCCACCAAGCTAAGCTTCATCAGTGAGGGAGAATTGAAATCTTTTAGATATCCAATCCCTAAGAATATACGCTGCCACCAGACCACCTCTACAAGAAACACTTAAGAAAGTATTGAATACAGAAGAAAAGGAAAACAGAACAACAATGTTCTTCACAAGAGTACAGGGCAAAAGATTAAAAACACACATGATCCAACTCTAAAACCAAAAGAAAGACAACACACAACCAGGAAGAACAACAACTCTGTAAGAACATTATGATAGGGATCACATTTCAATAATTAGTTTGAATGTGGACGGACTAAATGCACACTGAAAAGACATAGAATGACAACAAGGATAAAATATCACCAAGCAACAATCTATTGCCTTCAAGAGATTCACCTCACTAGAAAGGACACTCACAGACTCAAAATAAGATGATGGGAAACAAATTTTCAGATGAATGGAACACAACGGAAGGAGGAGTCATGATCTTAATCTCAGACAAAATACCCTTTAAGCTATCAAAAATTTAAAAAGATACAGAAGGCCACTACATAATGATAAAAGGTTCAAGCCATCAACAAGAAATATCCATCCTAAACATATATGCACTGAACATAGGAGCAATGACTTTCATAAAGCAGCTCCTAGGCAAACTAAAAAAGGACATCGACTCCAATACCATCATAGCTGGGGACTTTAATACCCCACTCACAACCCTAGACAGATCATCAGGGCAAAAATTTGCAACAAGATCTGAAACTTCAATGTGACTCTTGATCAAATGGACTTAATTGATACCTACAGAACCCTCCATCCAAAGACCACAGAATACACATTCTGCTCATCACCGCATGGAACGTACTCTAAGATTGACCACATACTTGGCCATAAATCAAGCATAAGCAAATTTAAAAGGACTGAAATTTTACCATGCACCTTCTGAGACCACAGTGGAATAAAAATAAACATTAACACCAACAAGGTCCCCAGAAAACCCACAAAGACGTGGACACTAAACAGCATGATGCTAAACAACTCCTGGATCAATGATGAAATCAAAACAGAGATGAAAAGATACCTAGAAACAAAGGAAAATGAAGACACATTTTACCAAAATCTCTGGGATGCCGTGAAAGCTGTAGTAAGAGGGGAATTTATATCCCTACAAACGCACATGAAGAAAATGGAAGGATCACAAATTAACAGCCTAAGAAGCCACCTAAGGAAGCTGGAAAAGCAAGACCACAAAAACCCTAATTTCAGCAGAAGAATCCAGATCACCAAAATAAAAACCCAAATCCAGGACATAGAAGACAAAAAGATCATACAAAAAATCAATGAAACAAAAAGCTGGTTCTTTGAAAGGATAAACAAGATCGATGGTCCCCTAGCTAGAATGACCAAGAAAAAGAGAGAAAAAGCCCAAATAAACACAATCAGAAACACAAAAGGTGAAGTCACATCTGATCCTGAAGAAATACAAAAGATCACCAGGTTCGGTGGCTCAGCCTGTAATCCTGTGCCTTTGGGAGGCTAAGGTGAGTGGATTGCCTGAGCCTGGGGTTCGAGACCTGCCTGGGCAGGCGAGACCTTATCTCTACAATAAATCAAAAAAAATTAGCCCGGTGTGGTAGCGTGCGCCTGTAGTTCCAGCTACTAGGAAGGCTGAGGCAGAAGGATCACCGGAGCCCAGCAGGTTGAGGCTGCGGTGGCTGGGAGCAACCACTGCACTCCAGTCTGGGTGACAGTGAGACTCCAATTTAAAAAAAAATACAAAAGATCATTAGAGACTACTATGTACACCCGTATGGAAACAAACTTGAAAACCTCAAGGAAATGGAGGACTTCTGTCATCACACAACCTGCCTAGGTTGAAACAAGAAGAAATTGAGACCCTAAATAGACCAATAACAATCAAGGAAATTGACTACATAATAAGAAAACTACCTACAAAAAAAAGCCTTGGACCAGATGGCTTTCCAGCAGAATTCTACAAGACATTTAAGGAGGAGCTTATACCAATCCTACTGAAGGTATTTAAGGTGATTGAGAAAGATGGAACTCTCCCCAAATCATTTTATGAAGCTAACATCACATTGATATCCAAGTCAGGTAAAGACCCAACAAAGAAAGAGAACTACAGGCCAATATCTTTGATGAATAAAGATGCTAAAATTCTCAACAAGATCCTAGCGAACCGGATTCAACAACACATCTCAAAAATCATCCATCATGACCAAGTAGGCTTCATGCCTGGGATTCAAGGCTGATTTGATATTCATAAAATCATAAATGTAATTAAATACATCAACAGATGTCAAAACGAAAACCACATGATTATATCATTAGATGCAGAAAAAGCTTTTGATAAAATCCAGTACCCCTTCTTGATAAAAACCCTTGAACATCTAGGCATATGGGGAACATACCTCAAAATAGTAAAAGCCATCTACAAGAAACCCACAGCCAGCCTACTCCTAAATGAACAAAAACTGGAACCATTTCCCCTGAAAATGGGAACAAGACAAGGATGCCCACTCTCACCCCTCCTGTTCAATATAGTATTGGAAGTCCTGGCTAGAACAATCAGAGAAGAGAAGGCAATCAGGGGTATCCAAATAGGAAAAGAAGAAGTCAAGTTATCTCTCTTTGCAGATGACATGATTGTGTACCTTTGAAAACCCAAGAGAATCTGTCAAAAACCTCCTTACACTGATAAAGCACTTTGGCTAAGTCTCAGGATATAAAATAAAG
>NW_007253954.1:137083-138313 GCF_000164805.1 Carlito syrichta
GTGAAGATGTCCATCTTACCTAAGGCAATCTACAGATTTAATGCAATACCCATGAAATTATCAGCAACATTCTTCTCAGACCTAGAAAAAACAACACAGGAATTCATATGGAAACACAAATGATCAAGAATAGCCAGAACAATCCTCAGCAAAAAAAAAAAAAACAAAGCAGGTGGTATCACATTACCAGACTTCAAACTTTACTATAAAGCTACAATAATCAAAACAGCTTGGTATTGGTACAGGAACAGGCATATAGATCAATGGAATAGAATTGAGTTTCCAGAAGCAAAACCTCAATTTCTCAACTAACTCATCTTAACAAAGCCTCCTACCACTCGGGAGAGGAGAACCTATTCAGTAAATGGTGCTGGGAAAACTGGCTGACCGTATGCAGAAGATTCAAATAGGACCCCTATCTATCCCCATACACAAAAATTAACTCTAAATGGATCGGAGACCTAAATGTAGAACCTCAAACCATAAGAACCTTAGAAAATAAAGGACATACCCTCATGGAAATTGGAATTGGCATCTAATTCTTGAACAAAACCCAAAACCCATAGGCCATAAGAGATAAGATAGACAAGTGGGACCTCATTAAATTGACAAGCTTCTGCAAAGCCAAATAAACCATCAAGAGAGCAGGGAGACAGCCTACAGACCAGGAAAAAGTATTTGCCAACTCCAGGTCCGACAAAGGCTTAACATCTTGGATCTACAAGGAACTCAAACGTACTGAAAGAAAAAAACAAGCAACCCCATTATAAAATGGGCAAAAGATATGAACAGACACTTCTCACAGGAAGACTTCTGAACAGCCAACAGATACATGAAGAAATGTTCAACCTCACTAATCATCAGGGAGATGCAAATCAAAACCACACTGAGATACCATCCAACTCCAGTCAGAATGGCCATTTTCAATAACTCAAAAAATAACAGTTGCTGGAGAGGGTGTGGCGAAAAGGGAATACTTCTACACTGTTGGTAGGAGTGCAAACTAGTGCAAACTCTGTGGAAAACAGTATGGCGATTCCTAAAAGCTCTAAATATTGACCTCCCATATGACCCTGTAATCCCCCTACTGGGAATATACCCTGAAGAACTCAAATCACTCTATAGAAAAGATACCTGCACACGTATGTTTATCGCATTGTTCACAATAGTAAGAACCTGGAAGCAACCATGCTGCCCATCAAAAGAGGACTGGATTAAAAAATGTGGTAC
>NW_007253954.1:138707-143573 GCF_000164805.1 Carlito syrichta
CTAACCCTTAACTGTACCCCACAATATCATAATAAAAAATATAGATTAAAAAAAAAACTACACTGAGATACCACCTAACTCCAGTCAGGATGGCCATCAATGATAACTCAAAATTTAACAGACACTGGAGAGGATGCGGTGAAAAGGGAACACTTCTGCACTGTTACTGGGAGTGTAAACTAGTACAGCCTCCATCTGTGGAAAGCATTCTTAAAAGATCTAAAAATCGACCTTCCATAAGACCCCACAATCCCTCTGCTGTGAATGTACTCGGAGGAACTCAAATCACTCTATGAAAATGATACTTGAACACGTATGTTTATTGCAGCATTGTTCACAATAGTAATAACATGGAACCAATCGTGCTGCCCATGAAAAGAGGACTGGATAAAAAAATGTGGTATATATACACTATGGAATATTATGCAGCCATAAAGGACAAAACCATGAAAAACAACCTGGATGGACTTAGGTTCTATAATACTGAGTGATTTATCACAGAAACAAAGAACTGAGTATCACATATTCTCCCTCATAAGTGGACCCTGAAAAATTTTTGTAATACTATAAGAAAAGGATTGGCAGTAGCAGGAAACTGCTGGACAGGGTGGGGGTGGGGTGGGTATTGCCAGTAGTGGGATTTTGCCCGGAGAGGAGGGCATACCTCATCAATAAGGGTACCTGCATAATGAACATTTGTATAACTAACCCTGAATTGTATACCCCACATCTTTAAAATAAAAAAATTAAAAGTTAAAAAAGAATAAATATGAATTTAAAAGCTCATGAAAAAACTTCTAATTCATTGGTTATCAAATAATTAAAAATTTAAATTACCATGAAATACCATATTTCTCATCAAATTGGAAAGTAAAGAGTGTGTGTTTGTGTGTGTGAGTGAAATGAGCTCTGTGTGTGTATATACTTTGCAAGCTGCAGTAAACTATTCAAAGGCAATTTACCCCTATCATGTATGTTTTGCTTCTCAAGCTTAGATTATATTAAAAGACATTTTTATTGTGAGTCTAAAGCATGGAGAAGTCAAGTTATAAATTTTCTATTTCATGTTTTTGTCCAAAGAAATAAAAAATAAAAAAAAACTTTGCCGTTTTACTCCAATGTACAAATTAAGAATATAGAAACCAGGTTCAATGAAACGTGCTCAACTCTCCTCTTCCCACCCCTACTGAAGACATTAGAAGCATCTATACTTGATCCCCTCAGATGGCAGATTAAGTAACAGCAGCCACTCTCCATGAACAGGAGGAGTCTGGTGTGTTATCCAAAAGTGTTATGCGGCATTGGTGAAAGCTGTAGTGATGTCCTAGTGAAAACACAGCTGTGTTGTGCACCAGCCTGTGGCGGCTATAAATTAGAGTCAATTTAAATATTCTTTTCCTGCAATAGGAATGGAGGACTCCTTTCCATATCAAATTCAAGAGCTTCTACACATCATAGAAAAGCGAAAACCATCTTATAAAATGATCTGGATACTACATAGGGAAATTAAGCCCAGAACAAACCCCACGCACGATGATTTCATAGAAATTTGAGGCAGCAGAGTGAGTCTCGTCTTGAGTCACTTACCTTTCTAAGTCAGCAGGAATAAATCCACAGTTGCATTCTCTCCTAAAAAGGTTTCAAAAGTAGGGCCCTGGTTAGGTTCTGATAAGCTTAAATATAAGTTAAATAAGGCAAATGTGTGGCATATGTTGCCTGCCTCCTTCACTTGCTTGAATGTAGCTATTGCTTATCCTTCTAGACCCATCTGTGGAATCTGAATGTGGCCCAAGATTTTTTCTCAACACAACACTCTAAGCATGTATTACTAATCCGTCAATGAACTCTATTTGTCATTCCTAATACAGGTTATTCCAAGTTTAAATGTGTGTGTGTGTGTGTGTGTGTGTGTGTGTGTGTGTGACTTACCTACTTGAAATAACCTTTGGAATATCTGTTTTACCTTTTGGAATATAGAAATTACAAGCAGAAACAACTCAATAGTCACTCAGTATAGGGGAAGGAACATTTCTCATCTAATTTGCTTTAAGTGCCTGAAGTAGTTACCATTGACTCTTTGGTTCACACAAATATAAATATCCAGGAAGAGCTTTTAGCAATATAAGCCATTTCCTGGAAATAATTTGGCATGTGCTATTAGTGTCTTAATTAATAATATACTTTACTTCTGTCAACCTATTTAGTGGTACTCTAAAGCCTATGTAAAATATACTAATAAAATCTCCAGGTTATAGTTCAGGAACTTGAGATGCAGAGATATTAAGTAACTTAAATATTGAGGCTAGAAAGACTTTTGTCTTGGTTAAAGTTTGTTATTCATGGCATTCTTCCTGCATGTCCCCACATCCCCTTTTCCCATTATAAAAGGTTTGGTCTAAGTTAAGAAGCTAGCATTAAACAAATGCTCCTCCCCAGATTCCTTCTTTTAAAACAATGAACAAAATTTCTTCTACAAAAAACAAAAGCTGAAGACAAAACCTGACAGTTCTTTTGTCTCAATTCTTCTTGTTAAGAATTCTTTAAAAGTGACACCCCTACTTTCTGTGTTGCAAAAGCATTTTAGAACAATTTATAACTTAGAGCAACTATGCAAGCCCTGGAATTCCATCACTGACTCTGTGTTATGCCCATAAATCTTCAAATTAATCAAGCTTTGTCAGTTCAGAGAGGTGCAAGCGTAAAATAATACTAATCCACATGGGTCATTTCAAGCCATAGCATAAACCTGAAAACTTATTTCCCTAAACAGATAATTTGTATGCATCTAAAGGTAGAATCTAATAAGGAAAGATAGTTATGAAAATTGCTAACACTGAAATACCTGTGCACATCTCTTTTTAGCATATTAAAATAGAATAATTTATCAAAATAAAATTGTCAATTTCCTTCAAGTACAATCTAAATTTAGCTAGCTATTTCTTCCACACATTCTCAGTAAGAGTATTGATCAGTATCTAATGAAATATGGAAAATAATTAGAACTGTATCCCCAAACTCCATATCTACTTAATCATAAGGAAGCGAAGAGGATTGCTTAGGTTTTCCACTTTTTAAATGATTACTTTCATTTATGTTTCTCAGAGAAACAAAATAACATACACCATATTATTTTGGATGTAACTCTCTTACCATAACAATTCTGAAATATCAATACCCTTCAATAACTACTTAGCATTATATCATTAGAGTAGTCTGTGCTTTTGTCATGTTATTAATAATAAAACTGAGAAATTCCCATCTGGTAGCTCTGATGCTTTGGGGCATACTAAACAACAGATTTGAAAAAAAGCTTATAAGTGCCCTTTAATTATATGACAGAATTAAGCTCCATTGAAAGACAGCAGCGGAATAAGCTTTTCATCTTAAAAAATTCTTAAACAGCCTCTTGTATTCCCATGATGATTCATGATAATCATGAATTTTGTTGTTTTTGGAGAGGTTAATTTTTATAGCTTTTATTTAGATTTAATTAACATACATTAAGTTGCACATACAGTGAACAATTTGTTAACTTTTGACACATGTGTACACCCGTGAAGCTATCACCACAATCAAGATAATAAACACGTCCATCATGAAAGATAATTTTTTAATATATCAGTAATGTAAAATTTTGGTGACCATCAGATCTCCAGGGACATCTGGCACTGGGAAACCATATTTATTTTCTGTTTAGTAAGCACATTTTCTCTACTGTATTGTCCTCTTTTTAGCATTAATGCGCTAGCAGGACAAAAGATTTGGCAGAATCTGGGCTTTTTAGTTTTAGTATTTTTGAGGAGCACCTAAATGGTGCTGAAGTTGGTCTTTGAAAACACAAATGGACAAGCACGAAGTCCTCAATATGCCTATGGCGGCGTAGTCCAACACATCTCACAATGAGTACCATCCACGTGCACCTTTTCTAGAGATGGAACAGCAGATAAGCCTATTCCTCCACCCTGCGTGTAGTACTGAATCTTACTTTTCCAGGCACGTCATTTTATAAACAATTTAGGAACCGATAAAGAGCTCAAGGTTGGTTTGAAAAACAAAATGGGTCTACCTACATATGGGAATAACATGATAAGGCAAGTCGCTTTCCTTTTCTGAGTTTCAGTTTGTTAAATATCGTTCCATCTTACCAGAGAGAACAGGAAAGAAAAAAAGAACCAAGCTTTCCGGAATGACCAACTTCTCAAATAAAACAGACTGCACAGCCAGCTTATGATGTGAATGGCTTTGGCTCAGTGTTTCTGAAAGGAAACGTCGCTGTTTTTGTTCTATCGACATCCTATTTGCCCTCAGGGCTGGTCGGACGAGGTCTACTATCTTTTTTTTTTTTTTTAGGTCCTCCTGGTAGTTTATTCTCGCAGTCCACTGTTTTCAGCCTCATTCTGGAAACAACAGTTTCAGGACGCAGGATTTACCCTCGGGGTAACAGGGTCGCCCGCCTCCCTCAGCACCCATCTCCACCCCTCCCCGCTCAGACCCGCGTCCCCGCCACAGCGGAAACTGGCCACTTGGAACTGTGGCCCTGAGGTCTCCGACTTTCCTCCTTGCTTCGGGACCCAGGACACCAGCCGAGGCTTAACTTTCCGAGTTGGGAAGGCGATGCTGTAGCTGGGGGCTGCTTCCACCTGCTGGTCCTCTCTTTTAATTCCTCCCCAAACGAGGGGAAGCTTCAAGTGGCTTTGGCACGTCCCATGATCGGGGCCTGCCATTCGCAGGTCGGGGGCTGACGTGCGCCGAGGAGGACTCGGACCCAGCAGGCCATTTTCACCTGCGTAATCACAGGCTTGGGAGTAGCGCGGCGGCAGCGGCGCTGGAGTAGGAGGAGAGCGCGGGGCGCGGGAGGAGGAGGCG
>NW_007253954.1:143913-206229 GCF_000164805.1 Carlito syrichta
GGGGGCCCAGCGGGCGTCGCAGGCGGGGGACCCCGGCTGGGGCTTGGGCGCCGGGGCCCGGGAAGCGGCGCCGCGGGAACCGGGCTCGGGCCCCGCCCGGCCGCCGCCCGTAGCCATGGAAACTGCATCCACAGGTAAGACGGGCGCTGCTGCCCCGCTGATGGCGTCGGGGCCCCGGCCCCCATTCCGGGCGGTCCCCAGCTCCCCGGCTGTCCCCTGCACCTTCCTCGCGCTGCCCGCCTCGAGACCAGCCCCACCCCCGCTTAGTCAGGGGCGACTGTAAATACTCGCGCACTGGCAGAAAACAAGCATTTTATTTTTCCGAAGGCTCGGAAGAAGTCAGGCACCTTTGATTCTTTTATTACACGGATCGTTATTGCTTCGGCCTTAAACCTTGTTCTCCCTGGCGAGCTGCTGCATCCCGGCTGCTGGCGAGTCTGGGTACAAGTTTCTCCCTCCCGTCGGGGGCTCTGGGCTGTAGGGCCCGCTTGACAGGCTGTGATGGCTTTTGGGGGCGTGTTTGCGCGCAACCTGCGATCCGGCGACAAGAGACGCTGAGGACTCCGCGGCTGGCAGGAAGGCCTGCTGCCCCTGACCCGGCCTGATCCACGGGAGGGCTGTGGTTTTAACTAGCCCTTACCCCTTCCCTCCAGGAACAGCCACACCCTGCTCCCTCCCACACATCTCCCCAGCTCAGAAAGCAAATCTCAGGGAGTGCAGTTCCTAACTGGGGAGGGACAGCGTTGCAAGGAGATTGGGTGCTATGGGTGCCCCAGTCCAGAACCTTCCTTTCTCCACTGCCAGGATGCCCCCCCACCCCCTTTCAGGGAGCATGGAAACTTGGAACCTCGAAGTACAGCTGACCTGGCTTCAGGTTGGAGGACTTGAGTGGGAGAGAGTGGACCATTTCCCAGCAGTTTGGACGCGATCCGACGTTTAGAAATCGCCATGGGTTTGGCCCTCCACCTGACTCTCCTTTCGGAGTCTGAGCGCGTGGATGCCCGGCGGGAACCAGAGGCAGCCTTGGGGCATCCTGGCCAACCTAAGCAAGAAGTGCGCCTTGAGGCTTCTGGCCTGGTGAACGCTGTTTCCAGGGGGAGGGGAGGGGGTGCAGTGTTGTGCTGTTTCCTGAGAAGACTTTGCTGTGGTGGAGTGGGAGTTCTGTAGTTTTGGTAATGTAGCAATAGATGGCCTGGGGTGATGGGTGCTCCCAGAGGAGGGGAGGTGGGGTGAGACTGGTGTATGTGCTCTTGGCCGCTGATTTAGGGAAACCACGTTTATGAGCCACAGCCTCTCTTAGGGTTTATGTGGAATGCCGAAGGTAATCTTAACTCTGTTCCAGTACAAAAGATCTGAGCTGGGGAAAGGAGGTTTGGGGAATGTGTTGAATAAAACTTGGCAGTATTCTGAAGGGAGGAGAAAAAGTGGAGATCCCATACAAGCAAAAACAAACAACCACGCATACAAAAAGATGATGATGATGAAAATAAAGAAAGAAAAGTGAAAAGGGGAGAAAAAAGGAAAAAGACTCAAAACCCCAAACTCTATTTGCCATATATTGCTTTTACTATCTTCAGGGATGGGAGAGGATTTGAGTCTAATGGCTGCCCAGCCTCTTTTTCAACTTCTGTGTCTGAATGAAGAGAAAACAAAACTTTTTATAGTTGCAAAAAAGAATGACAAATAATAACAAAGGAAGGTATTTTGTTTTTTTTCCATTCTTTGTTGAGGATAGCTCATAGTTCCGAACCTTTATCTACTGTAATCAAAGTAAATTATTTCTTTATAAACCCTACCCTATTTCTCATTAGTATCACCAAGACTAGGTATACTAGGAAAAGGAAGCTATGTGCCCTGTGTTCAATAACATAGTAAACCGTCAAAATGAGGTACTATATAGAAAACGCTTAGAATGTATATTTATGGGGTGCAGTGTGATGTGTTTTTTTGTTTGTTTGTTTGTTTGAGTTGGAGTCTCACTCTGCCGCCCAGACTGGAGTGCAGTGGCCGCTTCCGGCCACTGTAGCCTCGACCTGCTGGGCTCCGGCGATCCGTCCACCTCAGCCTTCCAAGTAGCCGGAATTACAGGCATGCGCTACCACGCCCGGTTGATTTTTTAAATTTATTGTAGAGATGAGGTCTCGCTGCCCAGGCAGGTCTCGAACCCGCGGGGATCAGGCAATCCACTCACCTCAGCCTCCCAAAGGTGTGGGATTACAGTCTGAGCCACCGAGCCCTGTTTAGTGTGATGTTTTGATACATGTTTGCATTGTGGAATTATTAAGATTGGGTGGGAGGAGAATGAAGGGAGCTAGAAGGAGCACAATTTTGAATATTTGTGTAGAAATTTTTTAGTGTATTATTGATGCTGGAAGGAATTTCTCAGTTATTGACTGGTTAATATTTTAAATCTGTGTTTCTTATTAAATAGACTGGATGGGCTGCTTAAGAGACCAACATGCCAGAAATGAAATCTGAATAAATAACTCGATCTTGAAAATTAAAAAAAAATCTGGGCTAGCTTCCTTGTCTGTTATTTTGGCAATTCTATTGCTAAAGCAGTGTTGGTGAGTCCTCAACTGTATCAGAGACAAAATCCTGATGATGCCTAGTAAGCATACCACTTTACTTTGTATTTTTAAATTTACCTTTTTGGCTTATAAGCAGAAACTTATTTTCTTACAATGCTGGAGGCTGAGAAATCTAAGATCAAGGCACTGGCAGATTTGGTGTCTGGTTAGGGTCTGCTTCCTGGTTTGTAGACAACTGTCTTTTCACTGTGTTTCCACATGGCAGAAGCCTGCTTTTAAAAAAGAAAAAAAGAATGGTGCTCTTTGGGACTCAACTCAAACTAAGAAGGAACTTAGACTTTGAGTGTGATGCACTGTAAACAAATTTTGTTTCTTTTTCGTATGAATATTAATATGTAAGACAGATATTGATGTTTTAAAAACAGGTTTTTTCCCCTGAAAAACATCACCAATCATACCATCTGGACAAAAATTCTGTTATTTATTTTTATACGTTGATGGCAATTAAAATTCCCAAAGAAACATTTCCAAAAATATATCTCAGTAATGTCCTGGAATGAATATATGTTTAAACATCATTAAAGCTTCACTATAAAACTCCACAGTACTTATTTTCAGGTATTCTCATTGCTTCTGTCCCTTTTGTGGCATAAAATATCTAAGCAAAAAGCAACACTGTCTTCTAAAGCTTCAACTTTTCGGCCAGGTGCGATAGCTCACTTCTATAGTCTCAGTACATTGGGAGGCCGAGGCTTGAACCCAGGAGTTCAAGATCAGCCTGGGCAACATAATGAGCCCTATCTCTACAAAAGAATCAAATAAATTAGCCAGGCTTTGTGGCATGTACCTGTAGTTCCAGCTATTGAGGAGCCTGAGCCCATGAAGCCTAGGCTGCACTGAGCTGTGGTTGTGCCATTGCACTACAGCCTTGGTGACAGAGTGAGACTCCAACTCAAAAAAGAAAAAAAACTACAACTTTTCATAACTAACTTGATAATGGTCATGTGAAATGATGTCTTTTTCCAAGGGAATATTTGATAAACCATGTGTAGGCTACTATGTTAATCATGAAACAATGCCATCATCTCATAACTTTATACAAAGGGTGTTAAGAGCAACTGGTTTTTTTTTTTTTTTTCCATGATCAGTTATTTTATTTCTGGAAACTATTCAAAATGAACATACAATAACAAAAATATAGAAGAAGAGCCCTTTGTTTAAAGAAAGAATTTAAAATAGAACTTTTGAACACAATGAAATTGTAAGAAGTTAACTCATTGTCTGCTTTGGAAATTGACTCATTGATTGATAAAGAACAAGTTAGAGAATGGTCAGGAGAAATCAGTCCAATATGATTTGCATCAGTAATATCAATTTACAGATTATTTGAATTAAATTTCTAGATAATTGCAAAAAAAATTCCATTTTACCTTTCTTAGACCACAATGCTCATAAGTTTATATTTTTCAAATGCTAAATATGATACTCTATTGGAAAAATGATTCTCAGTCTATCATGATTTAAATAACTTTCAGAATATTTCATATAGCCTGTGTTTATTCTCTTTACTATGATAAATCTGAATAGAGAACAATAACACATTACCAATCATCTTCTAAAGTCCATTTGGAGGTTGGATTGACTGTCTTCACTTTTGGATGTGTTTGACATATGTGTGGTCATGTTTTAATTTGTCCAGGTAATCCCCTATGGAAGGTATAAAATTCAACCAGTTTTCTTTTGAAAAAGCTGCAGTTCTATTGAAATGGTAAGGAATATTATACTTTGCTTTTATAATCTTTTGAGAAACATAAAAGCTGAATCAGAGAATTTGGAAACAATACAATTTATTTCTCTGGACATATCCTCCGAATACAATCAATAACATTTCTGGCAATAAGCACAGGATATGACCTTTAATATAGGGAATTCAAATTAGGTTAAATTTAAATTTAGAAATGCTTACATACTTTAAAGATCATTGCTAAATAGATATTATCAGGGCTCTCGACCTAACGTATTCTTCCAGGCCCACCACTCTGAGTACCCATCATTGCCCTCAAATGCACCGTAGGCTCTCCTGCTTCCATCTCTTTTCTAGACTGTCCGTCTACTTCTGCCGAGGGTTGAGGGAAGAGTTGTTGCTTGTCATGCCCATTTTATTGTCCGTCCTGGGTAGCATGGCTTACATAAAGTTTTTATTATCTGAAAGTAAGAAACCATTGTGGTTTCTCAATTCAACAGTAAACACTTATCGAATGCCTCCTTTGTTTAAAGATCTGTGCTAAACACAGTTCACAGTTTCCTAAAACATGTGTACCGTTCTGTTTCACATTAGTATATAATTTAGCCAAGCAGGTCCTTTTGTGCCATTTTTCATTTTCCTCATTCCTAAGTCATTGCTGGAAGTTTGACTAAAAGGGAATTATAACAGTCTAACAGTATGGGCCCAAGGGCATGAGTTAACTTTCTGAGATCAGCACAGGCTAAAGAAATATAAGCACAGCCTGCTCAGACTATATAACTGTGAAAAATAAAATATCTCTTTCTATTATCGGTCTCATTCTTCATCAAAATAACTGTGGCTAAATACTGTTACACCAAGATCATTTCAGTAATGACTAAGGGAGTTTTGAAAAAGGTATTGAAAAATTTAAAGGTCAGTGAAAATAAAAGACATATTTCTTTTTTTCTTTCTTTCTTTTTCTTTTTTTTTTTTTTGAATTGGAGTCTCACTCCGTTGTCCAGGCTGGAGTGCAGTGGCTCACTCATGGCCACCCCAGCGTCGACCTGCTGGGCTCTGGTGATCCGTCGCCTCGGCCTTCCGAGTAGCCACATCTACAGGGGCACACTACCACACCCGGCTAATTTTTTTTTTAACTGTAGAGACAATAAATAAGTTGTCCGGGCTGGTCTTGCACCGGCGGGCTCAGGCAATGCACTCACCTCGGCCTCCCAAAGTGTTGGGATTACAGGCTGAGCCACCGAGCTCAGTCAAGAGACATACTTCAAGAGACCAGTGTATCCACACAGGAAATGCTCATTTCTAAAGTTATTGTGAAGAACGTGGTCCAAAAAAATGAAAGACAAACAGAAATTTTTTTGTTTAAATAATATTTGCAGGCAAGGAGAAGAGTGAGAGAAACATGAGCCCCACGGTTTATGGGAGATGCTGTGGCAATAGTGTTTGAGAAAAAAGTAGAAAAAGCTTCTCAATTTACATTTGACTTGTCTGATTTAAAATGACAGTGATTCTTAAGTTGGAAAAGCTGAAACACAGAAAGAGAGACTGGAAGCCCAGATCAGTAAATAGAAGGTAAAATCCTGTATTTCTGCTTTGATTAGATCAGTTTCTCAGATTTAATTGCTCTCATGGTATTGAATAGGTGTGCTGAGAAGTTTTAAAGTTATATTTATAACTATATAAAGTTATATTGTAGTATCTTTTGAGAATAAGACTAAGGCTAGAAAGTTGAAATCAGTAAGTGATTTTCAAAAAGGGGAAAATAGTGGTTGCTTAAAACATAGAAATTGATATATTTGACACTGATTATTAGTAGAATCTATGAATGCATTATTATGGCAAATATTTATAAGCCTTTAGAACAGAATGAGTATGTTGACCACTAGAAATTCCCATTGGTTCACTAAAAGATAATGAGCATACAACATTATTGCTTTTCCAGATTTTGAATTACCAACATATGTGTACTATTTACAATGCCTATAAAGCTCTCAACTTACTTAAAGATGTAGAAAGCACACTCTTTAATTTTGCAAATGGCACAAAATTTCAAAGGATGATCGATATGCTACAGGGTAGCATTATAATAAAAAATCTTGATTTTAATGTTTGTAATTATTAAATGATAAACATTAAATTATAAATTATAAATTTTTATTAAATTATAAAATCTTGATTTTAATATTTAATGTACAAGATAAAATTTTATTAAAATCATTTTTGTCCTGGTTAAAAATTTTTTTGTGGTTAAGAAACATGTGCACATGGATTAAAATTTAAAAGGCACAAAAAAGTATACAGAAAAAAGACATCTTCACAACTTATCTTGCAGCCACCCATTGCTCCTAGAGACAACCATTGCAGTCAGTTTTTGCAGAATAGTATTTTTAATTCATTCATGATTATACTTATTGACCCTGCTATGTGTCAGACATTATCTAAGCACTGAGGATACAGTAGAGAAAAGAATACATAAAAGTCTGCTGTCCATAAAATCTATTTTTTTGGTGAGGGGAGGGGAGACGGAAAACAGAAAATGTATGTCAAGGGGTGATAAATACTATGAAGAAAGTTAAAACAGTTTTGAGAATGGCATGGATAGCTAAGGAAAGCCTCTTCGATAAGGTATCTTTAGAGCAGAGACTTGAAGGAAGTGACAGAACAAGTCATGCAGCTGTCTGGGAGAAGGTAGTTTTGGGCAAAAGGAGCAGCCTATGTGAAGACCCTGTGTGAGTGTTCCCGGCACGTTTAAGAATCAGCAGGAAGTGGACTTAGCAAGGAGAGACTGATAGAAGATGGCAAAGGCTGAAAGGTAGAAGGTAATGGGTAGGGTAGGTCCTGTGGGCCCTTGTAACAGCTTTGAGTATTACTTTGATTGTGATGGAAGCAACAGATGTAGAGAAGGAGCATATTTGGAGGTGAGTTTTAAATTTAATGGACCACTCTGATCACTGTGTTGAGAATTTAACATGGAGGTGGAGGTGGGCGTTGAGCAAGAATGACCAATGAGTAAGCCCGTGCAGTAATCTGAGCAAGAGATCATGGTGGCTAACACCAGAGTGATAGCTTTGGAGGAGATGAAAAGTAGTTGGATTCTAGAATAGTCTGAACACAAAACTATCAGTATATCCTAAAGGATTGTGTAGGAGATGTGACAGAAAGGACTCAGGGATCATGCCATGATTTTTGGCCTGAGCAAATACAAGAATGAAGTAGTTGTTAGCTGGATTGGGAAGACTTGGGGAAGAACAAGTTCTAGGGAAAATCCAGAAGTATAGTTTTATAAATGTTAACTTTGAAATGCTCATTTGATATCCAAATAGAGATGTCAAGTTGGCAGCATAGAGTGGGACTGGTGAGTGGTTGGTCTGGGTATGTACATTTGGAATTTGTTGATATCGAAATGGGATCTCCAAAGGAGTGGATGTTGACAGTGATGAGATCAAGGAGTCCTGAGACATTAGAATATCTGGAGGTTTAGCAAAGGAAACCAAGTAAAAGTGCGTAATTAAGTAGGGGAACTGAATGAGTGGGACGACAAAAGGCAAGAGAATTATATGTCAACAGGAATGGAATGATTGACTTGGTCAGATGCTGCTTGTAGGTTGGGCAAGATGGAGACTGAGAATCAGACTTTGGATTTGAAAATGAGGACATCATTCCAAGTGTTGGGGGAAAAAAATCTTGGTTGTAGAGATGGGGGGAGACAATAAGAGATGACATCTATAGATATGACTCTGAGGAGTTTTACTATAAAGGAAACTAAAAAAAATAAGAGATAACTATATGGAGATTGGAATGAAAAGAAAAGAAAACATTATTTAGTTTACTGTGGGGAATATTAAAGCATATTTGCAAGATGATGCAAATGACTCAGTAGTCAAGGAAAGACTGATGATGCAGGAGACCAAGGGGCATTTCCTGCACCTGTGTCTCAGAATAAGTGAGGGAAATAGATCCAGTACCCAGCAGAGGGCTGATGTTAGGTAGAGGTGTGGACAGTTTATGGGTATAACTGAGGGAAAGACAGGGGACAGGGCACATGTGCATGGAGTGGGTGGATATGGGTCTGAGAATAAGTGAACCTTCTCTTCTAACTGCTTCTATTTTATCAGTGAAATAGGAAACAAGGTCAACAGCAGAGTAAAGGCAGGAGTGGAGTTGTTGGAAGTTTGAGAAGAGGGGAAAAGATATAAAGTTGTCATCTAGAAGAATGGAACTATGAAAGGACTAGGGGAAATTGTAGGAATACTGAGCAGCCCTTGGGGCTCACTTCAAGTTGGTGGTCATAAGATTAAAGTGAGACTAGTCACCATATATGTTACCTTTTTTTTTAAAGTCATATTTGACTGCTTCAGTGTTGGTTTGGAGTAGGTGGGTAGTTAGATTGGTTTTTTGGTTTTTTTTTTCTCCAGTGAGCGTGGTAGGAAGAGAGTGACAATGGATTTGAGGACATATATCTGATGCGTCATAGATTTTGTGAGGAGGGGTAAAACAGTAAAAAGACAGTATAAGCAGTGGATTGTACGTGTTGGCAGGTTTGCTGGAACAAGGGTACTAGAGTAAGGGAGCTGAAAGGATAAGAGGTGGTAACTTGAGAGTTGGAGTGTCTGAGAAAGAGATTGGGAGTGGGTACAGTTATTGGGGGAGAGTGGGAGACTGAGATGGAGTGGAGGACAAGGTCATTGGAGGAGTAGAGTCCACCAGAGAATGGTGAGGGCAGGAGTGAGACAGTCATCTAAATGATCTTACATCACATCCCAGGACAGATCCTGGGCAGTGACTGTGAACCAGGTGCTCTTTAGGAAAGGACATAATGGCCTGGGCTTCAAGCTCTTGGGTTTTTAGGGGAAGGGAAGAACAGTGGCCTGTAACATTGTAAATGTACAATCCTAACTGTAGGCTCTGCAAACTCTATTTAATATGTATAGAATGTAGGAGACACAATTTAAAGTAGTTCATGGTGGGGGTTGGGAATTTTGAGGGTTGTAATTAACTAAATGGTATGGTGGAACCACTAAAATATCTTATGTAATTTTAGGTCGTATTGATAGAAAGTCTCAGGTGTGCATTATATAAAGTAATAGTTCCACAAGATTCTAGGCATGCCACATTTGGAGTCTCATTCTAAAGGGTGACTGCCATACTTTGAGACACATTGATGAACTATGATATGATGAAAGACAGATGACTGTGAGGCTTTTGAAAAACATGCTATTTGAAAAATAGTTCAAAGAAAGAAATATAGATCTGAAAGGAAATAATTAAAGGAGATCTGAAAGTTAAATTCAGTTACTAGAAGAACTTTCATGAAGCAAAAGAAGACTTGATCCTGATGATTTTACAGGACAGAATTGGGACTAGTGATTTGGAGAAGCAGATTTCTGCTGAATGAAGGAAAATATTCTAGTCATTAGAACTGACCAGAAAAGAGAGAGATTGTGTTCCAATTACTGACATTCAAGCAAAAGAGAGGTTGCTGTTTTAATGAAGGAGACATTGAAAGGAAAGTGTTAGTTATATCAAGGTCTTTATTCCTTCCTAAACAGAACAGCACCCTTAGCATTACACTGTTATCATTACATTATTACTTTATGTTATTACAGATTCCTCAAAAGAGAACATAACACTAATGAAACCAGAAAGTGTCCATCACAAAAACCACAGTTAACCTCAAACTGACTACTTAAAATGTAGTCATCACAATAGCAAAATCATGGAACCTATCTAAGTGCCCACCAACAATTGACTGGATAAAAAAAAAAAAGTGGTATATATACACCATGGAATACTATGCAGCTATAACAAAGAATGAAATTTTGTTTTTGCTACAACATGGATGGAAGTAGAGATCAGGAGATCATCATCCTCAGTGAACTGACTCAGAAACAGAAAACCAAACACCATATGTTCTCATTCATATTTGGGAACTAAATGGTCACAAAAATGGAAATAGTAGACACTGGGGACGCCAGTCAGGAGGGAGATGGGGAGAGGGGTTAGGGTTCATAAATTACCTGTGGGGTACAATGTTTACTATCTGGTGAATGGACCTCCTGAGACCCAATTCCCTCCACTACACAATATATTCATGCAGCAAATACATATGTGTAACCCTGAATCCTTAAAAAAAAAATACTCTTCACAAAATTGTGACCTTTAAAAAATACTTCTCTAGTTCTCCATTGTCTGGAAAATTTCATAATGTAACATATTTGCTTCTTAAGAAATACACAATTTTATCCAGTTTGAGGTTTTTAGCTTACGTGAAACATGTTACCTGCAAGTATCTCTTTTACTTATTCTTTTTTCTGAACTATCTTCTTATTTTTTTACTACTGGATCTAGTTTCTTAAGTATTTAACATATTCTCAAATGTTGTAGAAATTCATTAGGTAATTCTATAATGCTAAAATATATCTCTATCCAACTATCTGTATATTTATGGCAGATTATTCATTGTAAAACCACGTTTGCTGGGTAGCCTAATGAAATACATTTTTAGCTGGAACAGTTCCACATTCTAATTTCCATGTTCAAGTCCCAAATGCATTTTCTAATTCATCTCCTGCATGAGATTTTTATAAAACCACTTATAAACTGCATTTTTGCTTCCTGAATGTGGAAAATTTGTTGAATATCTCACATCCTTCAAAATTCCTAGAATTTTGTTTTATGCATAGTAAATCATCCTCCTCCTCTTCTTCTTCCTCCTCCTCTTCCTCTTTTCCTCTTTCTTCTTCCTCCCTTCTTCCTTCTCTCTCTCTCTCTCTCTCTCTCTCTCTCTCTCTCTCTCGTTTAGAGACAGAATCTCATTCTTTACCTAGGCAAGCTGTAGTGCAGTGGTGCAATCATAGCTCACCGTGATCTTCATTCCTGGGCTCAAGTGATCCTCCTGTCTCAACCTCCCCAGTAGCTAGGACTATAGAAGTGTACCACCATGATCCGCTAATTTATTTAGCATCTCACTAATATCTTCATAAAAAAAGTCAAACAACTCTTTGACAACAGAAAATTGTGTGTAATTTAGTTATTGCTGACCTAGTTGGCAATAACTAGAATAAAAACCAATATCCTGTCTGTGTTTGGCATGAATTTTTCAACTCACCCTGAAATAATCAGGGCTTGTAAAAATTTGGTCAGTAGAGTACCTGCTCTCAGACCACGTGGGGTGATACATGAACCTCAACCTATGGAAACAAACCTACCGGATGCATTTAAAAAGCTTGAATATAAAGCGAAAAGAAGCGCCAGTATGTTGAATTGCCTCCTTTTGCTTGGCATTTTGCTAGATGTGGGGAATAGAGAAACATGAACAACGTCCCTTTTCTCCATTTCTTCCTGAGTCTATTACTGTCTAGTTGGGAGATGTGACTGATTCACACAAAACAAAGGGGAACAACTCAGGTCAGAGTGCAACCTGGTGTTTGGATGGATGGGACAAGCTATATGTGTGGAAGGAATTTCATGATTGTATTGATTCCAAAGTACCTGGTCTCATGAAAGAGGAGGAGTGCAAGTTACACAGAAAGGATAGCTAGAATTGGAGGGGGCTGACATGAGCAAAAAGGCAGTCTAGATCGGGGAGAAGCATGGATGAAGACATGGAGGTGAGCCAGGATGAGCCTGATTCACCTGTCCAGCTAGGTAGGGACAAGACAGATTCTGGGGGGCTTGGAAGCTGCTCACAGGACTCTAGTAACCTTTTATATGGATTCTAAGATCTTTGTAGAAGTAATAGTATAGAGCTATATTAAGGAAGATTAGTCTGACAGTGGCATAGAAGATGAATTCAGTGGGGATAATGCTGAAACCTGCAAGTTTTGCTGGAAGAAGACTGACCCAATAACATCAGTTTCAGGACCTTGAATAAGAAACCATGGGAATAAAGAGGGAGGCACACGGGAGGAAAGATGAGAGGCTTTGCAGGAGCATTCAGTAAGACTTTGTGACTAACAGGCGGGGGGCTTTAGGGGGCAAGGGAGACAGTAAATAAAAAAACAACTCTAAAGTCTTATGCCCTATGGCTGGGAGAATGTTGGTGCTGTAGAGGGTGGGAAGGGGGACGGGTTAGGGGAGTGGGGATAATGAATTCATTTTTAGTCATATGGGGCTTGAAATGATGACAAGCCATTTGAGTGGAAATTTCTACTTGGCAACTATAGATAAAGAAATGGATTTGGGAGATGAAAACAGGATTGTTGATATAGATTTAGAAAATTAGAAGAGAAGCCATAGAATAAATTAGTTTTTTTTTTTTCTTTTTAAAGAGAGACTGTGTAGGGCCAAGGACAGAGCAAGAGTTCTTGCCTCTTCCTAGCTGACTGGCTTTAGGCAGTTACTTAGGCTCTTTGAGCCTCAGATTCTATATGATATTAGGTCTTGTGAATGCCTAGAAATCAAATGGTAACTACAAATACTATCATTATTGTAGTATCACAGATGCCAAGATGTCATGGTACAGAATGAACCTTGACTGAGAAATCAGATTTATCTAGTCTTGATTTTAGCACCCAGTACGATGTCAATGTGGACAAGCCATCAGACTACTTTATGCGTTGGTTTCTCCATATGTAACAGAGGCACAATACTGTTACTCTGGCTATCTTACAGGGCTGCTGTGAAGATAAAATGAAATATTATGGGAAGGCACATAAAAATGGCAAATAACTGTATATCTGTAAGGTACTATTAATAGGAAGCCTGACCAGCCATGTCAGACGCAGAAGAGAGATTTAGGAGAACCAAAATTGAAAAAAAGTCAAGCTCCCTCAGCCCTAGATGTTTTAATAAAAAATGCTTGCTCTGCTTAGCTGAATCTCAGCCAAACAGCCACAGGGAAGAGCAGGAGAGCGAAGAAGAATGGGGATGGAGAGACGTCGGTTCTGGCAATCCATACAGGAGGACATTTTGGAGGGGAGCAGTAGAAGCAGTGATCTGGTCTATTTCCTATGCCCTCAAGAACGATCTATGAGTGAAGCAGGGCTGGGGTGTGCCCATGGGGGCCAGATGGAGTGAAGGAGGACAGCAGATGGGATCTATTCTGATTCTCCTGCTTGGTGGAAGGGCAATAAGCCTAGGAAGCTGTCCCAGGTATGTGTGGGAGTCGGCCTGGAAGAGGCTGCTTCTCTTACCAGAGAGGGGAATCACAGGGAAAGCTAGCTCCTACTACCCCTCAGCACAGGGCTAAAGCAACTGGTCCTGTGGGCTTGTGGGAGTCTGCAGGCTAGTCTTAAAACTCAGTAGGTTAAAGTCTTATGTGAATATACTAATGTTCTGGGAGGGTGGAGTCCCTATTCCTCCTGCTGAATACAGCTAAAGGTCTTGGATGTTACATATAAAATAAATATTCTAAGACTCTGAAAGATGGAGAGAAGAAAGCAGACTTACAAAGGACAAAGTTGTCTCATTTCTGTTTGCTCATTTACTCAGTCTGGACACTGGAGAAACCAGCAAGCAGAATACTCCAGTGGGTACAGACAAAAGTCCTCACAAAAAAAGTCTGCTGTCTCTAGAGAAAGGACCAGGAAAGGAGCAACCTAGCAAGACAAAACCTTTAGACAATAATTGCTTTACCCAACCAAACACCAAGAAATAAAGTGAGTTGCCATCCCAATTCTCACTATGAAAGCCAAGCAGGAAGCCTAGACATCCACCCTTCTGAGGCTCTAGGAGGCACCCAGCAGTAAGTAGCAAGACTTTGGCACTTTATATGCTTGCCAGTTAGTGTGGCAGCAGAGGAAGCCTCGTGGAGAGTCAGGAGTTTCACAGCTGCCCAGTGGCAGTGAGACAGTGGAGGACTTGGACTTCCATTTCCACCTGCCCATTGAAGAGTTGTCAAGTGGCATAGGGTGTGGGCATGTTTGTAACAAGGCAGAACCCTTCTTCCACAGCTAGTGTGGTATTTAAGTAAGGTCCATAGTCTCTAACATACTACCAAAAACGTCCAGGTTTCAATTGAAAATCATTTGTCATACCAAGAATGAGGAAGATATAAACATGAATGACAAAAGACAGCACCAAAATGGTAGAAGTATCTGAGAAGAACTTTAAAATGACCAGTACAAAAATGCTTCAACAAACATTTACCTCATTTACAGATGAGGAAACTGAGATAGAAAGAGGTTACGTGATTTGCCTAAAGTCACATAGCTAGTAAGTGGCAGCACCAAGATTTGAATCTGGGCAGTCTGGATATAGAGTTTGGGTTCTTGATTACCTAACTTTGTTGCTTATTTTAGGCTTTTCTTATGCATCTATTTTGTGATCTGTACAGTAAAATTGCATATTAAATGAGACATTAACTTGCATGAAAATCTATCTGAACTAGGTTTTTGTAAAACTGGGTGGGGGAGACAGTGGCTAAAACTTGAACTGGTAGAACTTGAGAATCCTTAAGATCTTCAACTAATAGCAGCAATTAATCACTTTAAAAAGTAGAAAATTAACAGGAATAATTGCAAATTCCTGTGATAGGATCCTCAGAGTAGAATAGGAAGGCCATGGATGTTGGAACTACAGCACAAATAGAGAAAAAACAGGGATTTTGGTTAACTGTTGTTTACTCTAAGTCAGTGAGACAAAAGAGCTGTCCTGAGGTGATGAGCCGTTAGTCTCATTAACTCAAGATGCCCAGAACAAGAATAAGAGAGCTGTGCTTGGCTCTGGGTAGGCTGGACTGAGCGGAGGCCTGGGCAGAGTCCTGGGTGCACTGGATACACTGAGTGCCAGGGTAGAAGTGGGAGTAGAAATCTTGACTCTGGTTGAAAGAGCTGAAGATTTACAGCCTGCTCAAAAGAAGATAGGATGGGTTATGACAGCTGTCTAAAAATACATAAGGGTTGTCAAGTGGCATAGGGTCTGGGCATGTTTGTGTGACTCTGGAGAATGAGCTGTTGGTCAATCAAAAGTTACAGGGAAAGAATAAGATTCAGTATTCAACATAGTTAATGAAAATGAAATAGGAATATAACCTAGATGCCTCACATGGTAGTGAGTTTCTTGTTACTAGAGGTATATAAGCAGAGTTGGGCTGGTCATTTCAATGATGGAGGGGTTATAATAGAGAAGGTATATTAGATTAGCAACTTTAAGAATCTTTTCAGGATCACAGACCCCCACTGGAGATTGTGATGAAACTTTTGCAATCTCTGCCCAGGAAAATACAGTTATAAACATCATTTTGTACATACATTCTGCTATTTTGCAGAGGCCTTTAATGGATGGAGGAATGAAAATAACTTCCTAACTCTTAGAGATCATTGTTTTTTAAAAAACATAAAATCAAGAAAATAAAAGAAATCAATGATTCCAGATATTCTCATAGAGATCACTGTTTAAACCAGGGCAATAGTTTTGTGGTTCAACAAAATCTCACAGACGGATCTATTTATTTATTCAACAAATATCTTTTAAGTACTTACTATACACATACATAAGGTATGAAGCCAAGTAGATGACACTTAAATACATAATAAGAATATAAAAATAAATGCAATGAAATAACAATATAGCAGACTGTGAGGAAAAACATTATAAATTAGGGGAAAAGTCTGCATCTCATAAATGCTGTTTTATTAATTTCAGGAATATACTGTAACTGAATTTTTGGCTCTCAAAGTGTTCCTAAGTCACGCTCTTTCCAAATCAGCCATGGTGAGCTGGGAGAAAGAAAGGGAACTTAGGAATGCAATGCTGGATCCCAGTACCAGCTCTTTCAATGGACAGCACTAGTCTCAGCCTCTGAGAAGTGCTAAATGATGGGTCTATGTGCCCATCATTAAGCACTTACTATACACACACTCTATAGGCATATTCACTGCCTAAGTAAGTGATGTATCTCTTGTCTGTTCAGTGCTTCTGTGTACACTTTAGTCACTGCTAAAGTTTTTGGAACCAGGTATTTTAAGTAGGTTAGGCAACATTCCTTTATTGTTAACAGGACATGCTTATGGTGGGAGTAAGAGATGTCGATTCATCAGCCATCTAAAGCCACTCTAAATAAATATGTGTTATTTGATGCAGACAATCAATGTTTTCTCAATTTTTATGTGAAATGTGCTTATGATATTTTTAAAAATTCTATGCTGTTTTATTTATGTATAAACATATCATCAAAGTAAAATCAGGGTGCCTGTTCTGCAAATACAGTTTCAAAATTAGTCAATTGACTTCTCCAACTAGACTGTGGCATCTAAGTACCATTATATGTGGAAGTTTCAGAGTCATCACTACTTATACTATTAATTTGTTTAGCAAACCTTTTAATACAGATAGTACAAGAGTAAATTGTATGTTTGAATTACCAGCATGTTTGAATGACCAGAATTGAACTTGTGTTTTTTAAGTTGAATCCATGGTGTTAGAGAAGTGTTTCTATTTTATTTTACCAGAAGTGTGGGAAAGAACAAATGTCTAATACTGTTTTCTAGGAATTGTACAATATTTTAAAGCCATGTAGTTTCTGTTTATAGTTTGGATGTTTGCATATATCAAGAGTTTCAGAAATAAGAATTGGTTGAATAATGTGAAAGAATAAAAAATATATATTTTGAAGAAGAGTGGTAATATACTTTCTAGAGAAATAAGCTCCATAATAACCAGTCTTGAAGGTAAACATGCATTAGGAGTAGGTGGGCTGTCAAGGCCATTTGTGTTGCTCTTTTTAAGTGTAGTAATTTGCTGTGTGCTTAGTACTTGTTTAACCACTGTAATCGCCATCAGAAACATTGGTTCCTAAAAGGAATCTTGATCAATCTGTTAAAACAAAAAATTGCTGCCATTCTGCCAGACAAGGGACATGGAGGTCAACGTTTAGCTGTGTTACTTAACACATAATGATTATGTTTCCCTAAAGTAATGATTATGTTTCTACCGTGCTCCTTTGTGTGAAAATGTCATTTGGATAGAGAATAATATGCTTCATTGTATAACCACATTACTATGAGTCTTGGTAAGCATTATTTTCTGTTCATTAAAGGGAATGTTGGTTCATATGTTGATTATAAGAACCTGAAACTTGTTTTTTTGTATGAAAGGCACTGCACTGCAGGAAAAGAAAAAAATGTCAGTAGATAACTGTGTATAAATAAAATACTTTAGTTGACTTTGTTAGTGAAATAGGAATGTTCAACTCCACAGTCTTATTTTAAAATTGTAAAAACAATAATAAAGGAAATGTTTGAAAGACAAAAAACTTACTCATGACCCCACCGCCTTTGTATAATTCATAGAGCCAACCCCATATTGCCATTTGAGGAGTCAGTGAGCCAATATCTGCAAAGGGCTTAGATCAGTGCTTTAGGCATAGTAAGGATTATATAAATGTTTACTACTTTTATTCTTGTTAATTCCCCATCAATTTTTTATTTGCATAATAATCACTAAACTTGAAAAAATTTTATTTTATTTTAAGGATATGGGGTACAATTCAGATTTAGGCATACAAGTGGTCATCGTACAGGTAAAGTTTGGACCTCCCTTTGGTCCCTTCATCTGGTTTGAGATCAGGTACCCTTATTGATGTTATATGCCTCCTCCCTCCCCTGGCAGTATCCTGCTACTGTCAATCCCTTTCTTATTTTATTATAGTAGAGAGCATGTGGTGCTCAGATCTTTGTTTCTGTGATAAATCACTGAGTATGATAAACTCCTAATCCATTCAAGTTGCTGCAAAGTCCATAATTTTGTTCTTCTTTATGGCTGCATAATATTCCATCATGTATATGTACTACATTTTTTTGTATAGGCCAGTTTCGATGAGTAGCATGGCTGGTTCCATGTTTTTGCTATTGTGAATAGAATAATCACTAAACTTTTAAATGTGTGTTGCAAGCCAGACTCGGTGGCTCTGCCTGTAATTCCAGTACCTTGGGAATTGAGGCAAGTGGATTGCCTGAGCCCGCAAGTTCGAGACCAGCCCGGGCAACTTGGCAAGACTTTGACTCTGCAACAAATCAAAAATTAGCCAGGCGTGGTAGCGTGTGCCTGTAGTTTCAGCTACTTGGAAGGCTGAGGCAGAAGGGTCGCCAAAGTCCAGCAGGTCAATGCTGGGGTGGCAGTGAACATGCCACTGCACTCCAGCCTGGGTGACAGAATGAGACTCCAACTCAAAAAATAAAAAGTGTGTTACAGTGGACAAAACACTGGTGTCATTTGTTAAGTGAATCTCAATATACATATGTGGACTCTGAGCAAGACCAAAGTCACATCTCCAATTCCTAAGTCTGATGCTGTATTGTTCCTCATTGCTCTTTTGAAATGTAGGTGGTCTCCGACTTGTAATGGTTAACTTATAATTTTTTGACTTCACGATGATGCAAAAGCAATATGCATTAGAAATCGTACCTCATGTACCCAAACAAACATTTCACTTTTAGTATAGTATTCAACGAATTACATGAGCTATTTCACACTTTTTTATAAAATAGGCTTTGTGTTAGATGATTTTGCCAAAATCATCTAACAGGCTAATGTAAGTGCTGTGAGCATGCTTAAGGTAGACTAGGCTGAGCTATAATGTTTGGTAGGTTAGATACATTAAGTGCATTTTCGACTTTATGACATTTTCACTTTGCTATGGTTCACTGGAATGTAACTCTATCATAAGTCAAGGAGCATCTGTATAACATTGGAAAAATGGAACTGTCTTACAAGACAACAAAACCAGGACATGGAATTCAGCTTTACTTTGCAAGCCAAGTAATAGAAGGAGGGAAAAAAGTAATAGAAGGAGTCTCAAAGAGACAGGAGAAGAGATACCAGGAGGAGAGGTGAATGTGGAGAGAAGGGAGCAATGAGACTAGGGAGAGCTGGTGTTAGAGGGAGAAATCTGACGCCTGTAATGGACACAAATAGACAAAAGAGGAGGGGAGGTGGAGGAAGACACAAAATGGGGAAAGAGAGTTAAGAAAGAAAGAAGTACATAGTGGAAGGGAAAGCCCTGTGAGGAAGCAAAAGAAAAAAATAGGGATGAATTTGTAAAAGAGGAGGAAAAGAGAAGTAGGTAAAAAGGTTTTCCTAAGTTCTAGAATCTAGAGTAGGTGAGAGTGGGAGTTCTTGGCTTGGCTTCCCCCAGAAATTATAATTTACATGTTGGCAATTGCTTAGATCTTGAAGCCTTAAGAGACTTTTCTAAATAGGGTGACCCCAGCAGGACTCTGGGCCTCTGGGGTAGGAGCTGTTCTTGGGGCTCTGTGCAATGCTGCCCAGAATTTTCTTACCCCCAGGCTGAATGAAATCAAGCAGTGGGTTGAGTCAGGCCTGTGGGCTGAAATGTTCCTTCCTCGGTCTGGGGATTTTCCAAAAGACTCACATTAACTTTATCTAAATGGAGAAAAATTTAGCTCAGGGTTTTCCCTGAGACATAAGGGATTATTTATATACTTTCCCCCTTCGGCACCACTGGCCTCAAGATGTGCAAATGCAGTGTTTGGATAGCAATATCAGGGAGTTAATTGGTTTATTTTTTTACCATGCTTAAGTTTAAAAATGTAATCTACTTTGATTGGGGAACAGGGAGTAGTTAGAGAGGAAATAGATAAAAGTGGAAGAAGTTAACATGTGTTTAGCACCTCATGCTAGGCAGCAGGCAGGCAGGCACTGTGATAAACCCTGTATATTCCTTCTTAGATTAGCTTGTGATCCAATGGCCTATTGAATATGTGGCAGAGGATTGAACTATCATTTGACTAATCTGAGTGAGAGTGACAACTGATTCACATAATTCTCTCTGTTTCTAGCCAAGGCTATACACTACACATAGAAAAGGAGTCTTCCAGCTAGGTCCTGCTAGGTTGATAAGGATGGGGGACCAGATATTGGGGTTCATGTCATAGCTATTAACAAATGTTCATTTTCAGGAATATTTATTTAAACCATATTCTTCCTGGGAAGGAGGGCTATTGAAATAGTTATCTAACAATATATCGTCCAACCTATCCTTTCATCAGTGATGATTTGTACATGTACTTTGTACTTCATCAAGTTAATTTAATATTTGCTTCTCCTTGTCCAGCTTGAAATTCTCTTGACATAAGGGTTATTTCTCCAATAGTCTTTATATTTCCTATTAGTGGGCCAAGTATATATGTGTCAGAATTTCATAATTTGATCTATTTTATTTTTTTCCTTGGACATAAAATGGTCTTAATATCATATTGGGATTATAGCACATTTTCCAAAGCTTGCAAAGTTGACAGAATCCATGACTATTCAGAGCCTTTATAAATAGAGTGTGGACTTTTTATATATAACTCATGTGACCAATCTTAAATCAATTACAGTATAAATTCTTGCTCCTATTTATGAGTTATAAGAATAATTACTTTTTTTTTTTTTTTGAGTTGGAGACTCACTTGGTCGCCCAGACTGGAGTGCAGTGGCCGCTCCCGGCCACCGCAGCCTCGACCTGCTGGGCTCCGGCGATCCTTCCGCCTCAGCCTTCCGAGTAGCTGGAGTTACAGGCACTCGCTACCACGCCCGGCTGATTTTTTGGTTTATTGTAGAGATGAAGTCTCGCTGCCCAGTCGGGTCTCGAACCTGCGGGCTCAGGCAATCCACTCACTTCAGCCTCCCAAAGGCGCGGGATTACAGGCTGAGCCACCGAGCCTGGCAAATTTTTTTATATACCTCATACCATTTAGAATTTCTTAAAAAACTCTAGAGTGCTAACTTAAAAAATAAAACAATTTTTGACAGTTATGATTAAAACTGTCTGCTGATAACTGAATTCTGTTAGCATTTTTAAATTAATTGAATGAATGTCCTTGATACAGCATTCAATTATCCTGAGAATTTACATAATAAAATGCAGTAGTTGGTGCTGAGATTAGTTTGACACAATTGCCATGAACAGCTTCTCCTTCTTAGCACCTGTCATCTCACCTGGCAGCTCTGCCCTCAAAAAGATGATGCTGCGTTTGGGTAGGGAACCATTACAAATTAGAGCTTCATTTTCTATGAATAAAAGGAATAATAATGGTGAATTAATCTTTCATTAATTTGTGGAGAGCAAGACATTATGGTCTTTCCCATCCAATTCCAGCTTTTCAGAATCTGAGCAGTTCCTCGAATGGAAGAGAAAAATAGTTACTAAGATGAAAGAAGGTCTTGTGAAGTGAGGCTTAGAAGGAGGCTGGGGCCTGGTGAAAAATTATTTCAGATGTCCCAGCAAAGATGGCCTGGCTAAAAGTCTTCACAAACAATTTGATTTGCAAACAAATTCTTCCTGACTGCTGGGCTGGGCAATCTGAACCAGCTTCTTCTGCTGCCTCTTCATGACAGGAAAAGTCTATGGGTTCAGGAGTTAGAGAAATATAGCAGGAAGTGGGGAGCTCTCCATCACCGGAAGTGTTCAAGCAGAGACTGCACCGTAACTTACCAGGAATGTTTAAAGGGAGGTTGATTTTTTTTAAGTGGGAAGTTGAACTTGATTACTTCAACTATTTTTTTTCAAATGTTCCTTTTTGTCAGGATGTCATGATTTTATGAGAAAATCAAGGAATTGTTGTATACTAAGTCCAGAGAATGACTATGAAATGATACTTACACATTTTTAATATTGGAGTTTTACACCTTTAACTAAAACTTGTGTGAGCTCATGAGTAAATCAGAACAGTGGCAAGTTAAATTAACAAGTAATTTTAACACATAAAAGCAGTTTCCATTTATTATATTTATGGGCATGCTCAGATAAAACATCTTTGATTAGTAAAATGAAAACATTGATTCCTCATCATGTACTTTACTATTGATAGATAAATATTTTAGAATGTAGTGCTCATCAGAACAATACTAAAGAGATGGGGACTAGTTTTCATTATTACACACTTACATGCCAGGTATTATGCTAAGTGCTGTGGATTTAAAGTTAAAAAAATTATTTCTTCAAGAAAGTTACCATCTAATGAAAGAGATAAATAAACCAGCAATTATATTTTATATGAAGAAATATGACAGAAATATGTCTGTGCTTTATTTCAAACATCTAAACAGAAGAGAAAATCCAAAAAAGCTTTTTACGGACGTAGTTCCAGTAATGAATTTTAAAGGATGATAAATTAGTAAGATAAGGCATGAGGAAGACTATAAAGAGAGAAGAACACTACTTAAAACCAGATTTCTTCCTTCTTTACTCTTTCAGAGAAATTTTTTTTCCTACCAGACTCCAGGTTTCTAGAGCAGTGATGAGGGCTATCACGCTCTTTATTTGCATCTGTCTTTAAGCCTCTAGATTATCCCTGGCTCATATGCAAAATCATTCTCATCAAAGTGGCTGCTTCTCTGAGCGTGCATATGGCTTTCAGAGTTGGACAGATTGTGCATCTCAAACAGGTAACGCAGACACCTGGCCATGGACCAAGAGCACTCAGAGCCAGACTAGACAAAGTCAATTTTCTCCCATAGTAAACCATTCAAAACACTCTTTTTATGACAAATAAATGGATACATTAAGGAGTAAAATCATATGCGGCTTTAAAATGTGAGACTTTAAATAAAGTCCCTGCATCATGGGCGTGGGCTACATTCACAGACCCTTGGGATACACACTTACTCATCTTTTTCTATTATGCTTATTTAGTTGGAAACCACTGAGAAACACTGGGTGGAAAGGTGTCTGGGTAGGTGCTCTGAGGGGACTACTGACACTTCAGGGGCAAGGTGGCAGATAAGTGTGTGCAAGTATGTGATGTGCACACATGTATGTATGTACACATGTATGTGCACATGCCAACTCTAGTCCATGGTCTGTGACCAGATAGATAAGGCTGCTGGGATGAGACAAGCACTGTGGAAAGAATGGGATTAATGAATGATGTCTGCCGTGGGTGAACAATGAGAAGGGAAGAAATAGCAGTTGGACCAGGATTTATCATCTCAGATCACTGTTTCTTCTCCTATATAAAAGCATGGGGGCCAAGGGGTGGCCAGAGGAAGAAGAAGTCATGACTCTAGTCTAGGTTTCCTTCTTGCATCATCCTTGTTCTGCAATATCACCAACCGTCTCTTATATCCCATGCTGAATTGCATCCCATAATGCCTTATCCACCCCTGGCTTGTTGTTTACAGGCATCAAAGGTTGTTGTTATAGAACATTCTCAGTTTTTCCACAATTGTTCCAAGCTCAGATTTTTCAATATAGTACCTTCATCAACTGTATGTTTATGGCTCAAACTACTGTTATTCCTAATTTACAGAGATGTATGATGCTGGAATTTAGGAGGTTTTTTTCTCCTCTAGCATGTTCTCTATAGAATTACCTATAGAAGCTGCCTGAAATAATGTCTTTTTCTGGGCCTTGAACAATATCATATGCTGGAAAATTGTGGCAGTGGCGGGGTGGGGGAGAAATTTCTAGGTAAATGGTTTAGTGAGTCCAAAGGAATAGATTGGTAAAGCTAACATAATCAGGAATTGACAAATAGTAGTATCTATGTATGTCTAGGTTTTCCCTTCTTAAGGGAAGATGAGAATGGAATGGTGGGCAGGCCATACTAGGAACTTTAGATTTTATTCTCTGTTGACAATAGAGAGTTATCTGAGGTGTTTTCTTTGATACAGGAGCTTTCTTCACTTTGTGCTAAAAAAGTACTCTGGCAATGTAAGAGGTTGGAGTGGTGTATGGGAGGTTGGAGTGGTGTCTGGGAGGTTAGTCAAGAGCCTCCTACAGCAGTCCAAAGAAAATACAGTGGGGCCAAAACTGTAGCAGTGGAGAAAAAGAGGGATTGGGATTTTTATGAAATACAGTGGATAGAACTTGGAGATGAAAAAGGCTTAAGAATTATTTCCGTTTCTGGCTGAGACATGTGGGTGGATAGTGGTGCTGTTACGTGAGATGCGGATACAGGAAGAGAAAATCAATGTAAAAGCACTTTCAAAGATAATAGCACTCCATTGCAAATGTAATGTATTAATATTAAAATCATATTTCACTGAACTTATCTTTAAGGTTAATGGGCATCAAAGTATTGATTATGCAGATATAAAGAAACCATTTCAAATCATAAAGCTAGTGCTTTTATAACACTGTGCAAAAGATGCCATCCTTTAAAAGAAATCAAAAGATGAACGCTTTCAATTTTAAATTTTTAATTGATGCAGGGAATCTACAATGTCAAGTTCATTTAGAAGGTAATTAAATTTTACTTTGGTGATAGACTTTACCTTACCAGCACTTTCTGTAATGCAGAAATATTAACTAGCTCTACCAAATGAATTTAGGGTGATTACACAGTTGCATTCTTATAATTTTCTTTTTTATCATCCATAAACATTAACTGAAATTATAAAGTCTGAACTAGAAAAGGAAAGTTTGCCAAGTGCTAATAATTATAGGAAAGATCTCTGATTACATATGAACTCATTTGATAATTTATTAAGTAAAACAATACGAATTCATTATTTTTTCTCAAACAATTATCTTTAAAAAAATATTCTTTCTAACTGGGGTAAAATGCACATAACATAATATTTATCTTTTTAACCATGTTCAAGTGTATAGTTTGTAATATTAAGTGCATTCACACTGTTGAATCATCACCATCTATCTCCAGAACTCACTGTGTAACGATTACACAGAATTCTGCCTCTCTTTTTCCCCCGGCCCCTGGCAACCCAACCACCATTATACTTTCTGCCTCTATGAATTTGACTACACTAGGAAAACTTACTATGTTTTCAGCAAAAAAGAATAATACAGTTTTCTAGGACCTCTTGTTGGTTCTCTGTGTTGACTCACATGCAGCCAACTACATTGTCAGGGTAACCTTTTAAAGCTTTTAAAGTGCCTGGACAAATGAGCTTTTGAAGACAACGGGAAGCTTGTATCAGGAGCCCACTCCCAAGATAACTAACTCACTCGCGAGTTAAACACACTAAGTATTAATTCATAAGGGAATCACTTCTTAAATGTTCCACCCCTGACTGGCAATCAAACATGAGTTTTGGAAGGGACACTCAAAACTATAGCACATCTGTCCCCTTTGCATCCCCAAGGTTGTGTTTATAAGGCCTGAGTAACTGTGCCTGCCAGAACAAGCTTTTCTTGTTCTTTTGCCCAGAAAGGACTCACTCCTCCACAGCTAAACCAGACTGTATTCTTGCAGAGAGGCAGGGAGCAAGGGAGTCCCCAGAGGGTGCTGAGATTCTCAAAGCAGCCTTTTTCATGGAGCAAATTAAGGACAAATACAAATCATTTTGGGACTTTGACCTAAATCTTAACCCATTTATTTGTTGCTTAAAATAAATCTCTTTTTTTTCTAGTACCTTAAAAATGTTTGTAAAAAAGCGCTATGCTGTAATAGAACTTGGAGATGAAAAAGGCTTATTTCAATCTCAAGCTTTGAAAATGAATGACACTAGTGACAAAACTCCAATGGCTGTATAATTTCTGAACATTTTATGAAGTTCATCTAGCCATTTATAGAACATAGACTATATGAGTTTTCTGTTTCTTCTAGTGTCTTACTTTTGGAAAATTGTGCTCACATTTTCTCCCACTCTTTCACAAATGCCCTTCTCAAATCACATGTGCCTTCCCTTTTCCATTTTTTAAAGCTTATCTTTCCAAGGATGTGCAGTTACACTTGGCTTAGCAGATGTTGGTAACTGGCATGTAAGTTAAATAATAATAATAACTATAATTTATTAAACATCATCCACATGTCAGGCTGATTTTGTGATTTAATTTAATTATACCATTTAACCTTTTAAAAATACTGAGATGTAGTTTACATGCAAAAAATCCCAAATATTATGTGTGCAGTTTGGTGGATATACACCTGTGTAACCATCACCCAAATTAAGAAAGAACATTTCTAACATCAGGAAGCCTCTTTCACACCATATCTCCCAGTAAATCTCATATCCCTAGAGGCAACCGTCATTCTGGTTTCTGTCATCACAGAGTAGTCTTGCCTGTCTTTGAATATCATATGAAGAAAATAATTTTATGTCTATCTTCTTTACTCATGTATCCTGGGAGCCCCAAATCAGACAGGGTACTTGTGTAATGTTTACCTATTCTGAAGAAATGGCTCAGAGGACAGGTTGGAAAAGTCGTGGGTTTATTATTATTTACAGGAGGGGCCGATGGCAGCCGGTTGGCACAAAGCTATCTGCTTGGTTACTGTGGTTGTCTCGGCACTGGAGCTGCAAGGTTGCATGGGGAAGTCATGAATCTATCCTACTAGTGACAGGGTTGTCCTGACCATCACAGCTCTCTGTCTGGTGATGGACTTGGTAGCTAGTAGTGCCTGGTAAACGGCATTTACCTCTGTTGTTCAATTTGACTGTGGCAGGTGCCTTTTCCAGGTTTGTAAACAAAACCCCATCGAGTAACAAGCCTTTCCTTGTCGTTGCCAAAACCCTCAAGCACAGCCTTCTGGGGAGATATTCATATCCAATTGGCAAGGTCATGCTGGATTTAGAATGCCCCATGCTTACACTCCCCCTGCCACTGCTTTTCCAGAACCGAAAGTGACCTGGCACTCTGAAGTCCAGTTCCATTATGTGTCCTTTTTAATAAGGTGGTACAAGGGTCAGACTAGTTGTGCAAAATGGGAGATAAACCCTCCCCAGTAGCCTACAGTGGTAGGACTAAGATAGGCTTGGATTTTATCTGTCTCAGTAACTGGCATCACTTTAGTTTACTCAACCAAATAACACCCAAGAACTTGACAATTCAGGCTCTTGAACCTTGGTTTGCTTTATCACTCATCCTCTTTCCCATAGATGAGTTAGGGGCTCTTTGAACTTAGAGCGACATGGTTGCTTTTTCTAAGTCTGAAAGAGAAACAGAGGTGAGGGATGTCCATTTCTCCAGCTCTTCAGCAACCATTCTGTGACATATGGTCAGGCTGTGAAAGTGGTAACACGGTTAAGGTCCACTGGCATCCGTCCCAGGTAAAGGCAAATTAGTCTTGGCTGTCAAGGTGAATATCAGTACTAAAAAATGCATTAGCTAAGTCCAGTACAGCATGGCTGGTACCCAATTCAGTTCCTAGCTTGTCCATTATATCAATGATGTTAGGCACTGCTGCATGCAGGGTAGGAATCACTTTAATGAGTTTTCTGGAGTTCACTGTCATTCTCCATGTACCATCTGGATTTCTGACTGTCCATACTGAAGAGTTAAATGGACTGTGGGCTAGCCTTATTATGTTCATCTTAGCTAATTCTATGATTGTTTCCCCTATTTCTTTATGCTACTCTGGGAGCTGGTATTGTTTAGTAGCCACCACTCTTTGATGCTGTGGCAACTGCACTGGGATATGTTGGGCTTCGCCTCACGGGACAGCTTTCACCACCCTACTCTGTATTGGACTTCTCCAGCACTAGCATGCAAGAATAACCTTTGTAGCACAGCAGTCCCTAATATACAGAGGGTGCCAAGAAAATGTATACACATTTTAATAAAGAAAAAATCTATTAAAATTGTAATCCTTAATATATACCAATAATAAAAGGTGAATACAAGTCATATTTGACTTCTGCTGTTAAAAGAGGTGCTCAAAGTGGTTACCATCAATGTCCAGACACTTCTGATTACGACGAACTAAAAGATAACCTCTCTTAAAATGTGTATACATTTTCTGGCACCCCCATCTATTCTTTAATTGGGGATATATACACTGTATGTTCCCTAGGGTGCAGTCTACCAATTCCCAGTGTCAACTTTACTTTCCATATCCTAACTATTTGTCCTCCATACCCATCTATGGCAGTTAGGGGCTCTTCGAATTTAGAGAACTTTCCATAAACTAGAATGCATTCTGATCCAGTGTTCACCAAGGCACATCACCTTCTGAATACTTCACAGGGACTAGTATATAGCGAGCTTAATATGGAGTTGCCAGTCTACAGAAATGACTCACGATCCCTCTGCCCCTCGGCAACAACTATGTCAATTGAACTGTGGAGAGCTTTGTACTGACCAGCCACCATTGGTCCCTCCTGTAAGTAGTAATAAACCCATGGGTTTGCCAACCTGTCCTCCAGGTGATTTCTTCAGAATAAGTAAACATTATGAGATCTTGTTTGATCTGGGGCTCCAGTAATGCAAGTCAATATGATTTTTTTTAATCATCCAGTTATTGTGTGTATTGAAGTTTTTTTCCTACAATATTGTACACTTTGAATATGTTACAATTTGTTTATCCATTCACTTGTTGAACATTTGAAACATAATTTTTGGCTATTATAAATAAAGCTGCTATGAACATTCTAGACTCATTTTATGAGCCTGTGGGAGCATTTCCCTCGATTATGTACCTAAGAGTATAACTTGGAGGGTAGGCTACTGTTGAGTTTTCTTAGAAACTCCTAAATAGTTTTCCAAAGTAACAATGCCATTTTGCATTCTTATCTAAAATATATGGAGGTTTCAGTCGTTTTCCATCCTCATCAGCACTTATTAATTTAATTTCAGACATTCTAATGGATGTGTGATGGAATCTCCTTGTGGTTCCCCCATGCCCCACTGAAGTGTCCCAAGATATGATTTACATATAATACAATGCACTTATTTTAAGTGTATAGTTTGGTGTGTTATCAAAAATGTTAAAAGCCATATAAGTTTTTATATATTCAATCCATTTTCAGGTGTAAATGTTCTGTAAGTGCAAATTAGGTCATGTTAATAGATAGTGTTTTTTCATATTTTTTCTATCAACCTTATGCAACTGTGTTTCTGGAGATAACTAAGCCCCAGTGCCCTAAGACATCCATTGTATGGATTTAGGATGGTGCTAGCTTTGTACCATCTTTTGGAAAAATTTTTTAAAAATCATTCAAAGAATTTTTTAAGTGGTTAAATTTCTCCCACAACTCTAGTTCAGGAAGACTGTTTGAATCCTTATTATTTTTTTCTACTTATTTTATCCATTACTGACTGAGTGACTTTTTAAATCTTCAATTAGGATTGTGAATGTATCTATTTGTTTATTTAGTTTTCTCAGGTTTGCTTAACAGAATTGAAGTTTTGTTATTAGATGCAGACTCATTTGTGAATGTTATGTCTTTCTGATAAATTGATTCTTGCATCATTATAAAATCATACTAATGTACCTTATTTTGAAGTATTCCTCCTCTACTTGCTTTCTTATACTAATTGTTTGCGTGTGTATCTTTGTCTACTCTTCAACTTTTTATCGATCTAAATATTTATAAAGCATGTCTCTTACAGACAACATTCCATTGAGCCTTGTTTTACCCAGGTTGACAATTTCTTCTTTTTAATTGGAGTGTTTAAGCATTTGTGTTTATGTATTGTTGAAATGGTTGGACTTAAATCTACCATCCCTCTTTTTTATTTGTCCCATCTAGTTTTTGTTCCTTTGTTTCTTTGTGTCTGACCTCTTTTGAGTTAATACACATTTTTATTCATTATTTTACTTTATCTATTGTCTGTTTAACTATTATTATTATTATTATTTTGAGTCGGAGTCTCACTCCATTGCCCAGGCTGGAGTGCAGTAGCATGCTCACGGCTACCCTAAAACTGACCTGCTGGGTTCAGACTGTCCTGCCTCAGTCTTCCAAGTAGCCAGAACTACAGGTGTGCGCTACCATGCCTGGCTAATTTTTTCATATATTGCAGAGACAGGGTCTCACCAAGTTGCCCAGGCTGATCTCGACCCCTGGGCTCAGGCAGTCCTCTTGCCTTGGCCTCCCAAAGTGCTGGGATTACAGGCTTGAGCCACCGCGCACAGCCTAGCTATTATTTTTAATGGTTGTTGGATAGCTAACATCCTTAACCTATCAAATTCTACTTAAAACTGATATTTAGCACTATTCACTATTTAATCTTCACTTCTGCCTTGTAGAGTATATATTATTATCCAGACAATCAAAATAGATGAGGAAATGGAGACTAAAAAGGGTAACCTGCATAAAGTCACATATGGGAAGTGATGGAGCAAAGATACCATTTAAAGAATGCTAATTACTTAAACGGACCTGATGATATTTTGTTCAGTGGTTCTCCCCATTGCTAGTGCAAGTTACCTTTAGTCAACCCTTGTACAAATTATCTTCATGAATGACATGAGAAAGTATTTGTGCTAAGGACTTAATGAAATTTTCATGTGAGTCATCAAATACTTTCAATGAAAGAGATTGGCCTCTCAGAGTCTGCAAATTTGGCTGCTTTCTCATTGAAAAATTTATTTAACTATTATTCCTAAATTTTCCCCAAAGAACAAATCTGTGAAAGAGGAATTATATTGGGAAGATGATGAATCTTTTGAAGGTGGAGATGGAAGAATATTTTAGTTTTGGATTTATTATAAGAGTAAAAGCCTAACGTGATATAAAATTTAGGGTAGGCCGGGCTTGGTAGCTTAGCCAGCAATCCCAGCACTTTGGGAGGCCGAAGCAAGTATGGATTGCCTGAGCCCTTCGGCTCGAGACCAGCCCAGGCAACTTGGCGAGACCTTGTCTCTACAATAAATAAAAAAATTGTCCGGGTGTGGTAGTGCACCTGTAGTTCCGGCAACTTGGCAGGCTGAGGTGGAAGGATCGTTGGAGTCCAGCAGGTTGACGCTGGGGTGACCACGAGTGTGCCACTGCCCTCCAGCCTAGGCAACAGAGTGAGACTCCAACTAAAAAAAAAAAAAAAAAATTAAATTAGCCAGCATTTATTGATCAGTTACTATGGAGTAAATGCTTTTCAAATATTTCGCATTTAATCCTGCAACCACTATATGTGATATATACTTCATCTCCAATTTGCAGTAAGGAAATTGAAACACAGAGAAGATAAGATTGTGCCCAAGATCACACAACTAGAAAAAGATGGAGTTAGTCACTTGAAAACATGTACTTTTAACCACTATGCAAATTGAAGGTGGAGAAGAGAAGATGGATTTCAGTTTACAGCTCTTCTGGACTCTATTAAATTATTTTGCCTTACAACAGCTTTCTGAGTTAGATGAATGCGATTCTCATGTTTACTGATGGGAAAATAGAGACAGAGTTTAGGTGAACTTACGAACATCCAACTTTGCTGTGAGTAAATTTCTGCTGGGTCCGAATCTCCTCAGTGATGAGAATAGGCCATCCTAGAGTGGAATAGAATCGGGAGAAATAGAACCACATTGAGTAAAGGACAAAGAATACAATGCGTTCCAAAGGCTGAAAGTGGAAGAGCTTGAAAATGATTCTGGAAGCCTATCTTGAAAAGTTAGGGACAAGAAAAAAAAAAAAGGAAAAGTAGAAAGAATATTTAACTATAGAACACTAAGAATTAAATTAATCTTAGAACAGAGAGGAAAACCAATTTAAATTTTTTTTACATGTTTAACACCAAAAAGAGATTGTTAATTACACTTTACATGCATGACAATTCTACAAAGGAAATTCATTCTCTAAAATAAATTAAATAGAGAGAAAAACTGAGTTTTCCCTATGTCAATCTGAGTTTGTTAAAATCTTAACCTTAATTTATGGAAAAGAATACCTGCATCAGAATTGGAATTAGTAAAGGTTTTGAATCACTTTTGATCTATTTCAATTGATTTTTAAAAATATGTAGATTGATACTTTGCAAAACCACAATATATTTTGTTAATGGGTTAACCTTTTGCTTTTCTGAGTTTGTAAAACTAAACTAAGACAAGCGATTAAGAGGGTGCCAAAGGATAAAAGCCAGTTAACCTCAGTTCCTCAGGAGAGTGGGATTTGTGTTAGAGAAAGATTATCAATTCTATCTCAATATTCCTTCTGATCACTTGACAGGTTGTGAAAAGCAGGCATGACTTTGAAATAACAATGATTATACAACAGTAATAATGAATGAAAGTAATAATGCATTTTATGAGCTGAAGCTAAAGACAGGCTAATGAGTGTTTTGAATATTTTTAGAAGAACAGTGTTCCTATAATTAGAAAGTGTTTTTGTAGTAATAGACACACAGAACTTTGATTTCTAGTGTAAACTGAGTTACATCTGCATATATTTGTTGGGAACATGAGAAAATAGTAGAAGGCAAAAAAAAAAAAATCCTAAAGATTATTCATTCAAATGAATTCACTTGATAATCTAATTCTATTGATCGTTTTCAGTCTTGCTTTTTGATTCATAATGAGAAATTTCAATTTGAGAAATCTGGAAGATTTTACTTTGGCAAAAGCTTTTGTTTATTTTGGTCTGATGCTGTTTCTTTATTAAACTTTAGTTGACAAAAGATGCCAAACTATAAAATATGTAAGAAAGTTTATTCCGAGTCAAATGTGAGTGACATAGACCCATGACATTGCCCCCAAGTGGTCCTGAGAACACGTGCCTAAGGTGGGTTGAGTTGTTGAGTTGCAGCTTGGTTATGTACATCTTAGGAAGACAGAAATTATTTTAAAAAATCATAAATCAATACATGTGAGGTATATATTGGTTTGACCCAGGAAGATGGACTGTCTCCAAGTGGGGGCTTGTGGGACATAGTGTAAGTGGATTCAAAGATTTCCTGATTGGCAATTAGCAGCAAGAGTTAGATTCTGTCTAAGGAATTTTGAACTTGGTAAAGGCAACATAAGGGAAGTTTGAGGAAGTGAAGTTTCTTGATATACTGATGAAACTTCATAGGTGGCAACCCTAAAAGAGAATAGATGGCAAATATCTAGCTCCTGTGGGGATCCTTGGGGATGGGATTCTATACAGATGCAGATTTTCCCAAGAATGGCTTTGCAGAGTCATGAAATATTTTTTTCCTTCTTTGTCTGTTATGTGATGTTATGCTAGAGTCAGGTTGGAAAGTAAGCCACATTCTATAGGGTTAATAAAAACCTGTCTGATGAGACTTTGTAGGGTGTGACTCCCCAGGCTCCTTAGTTAGGAATTTGGTAAGAGAGTAAAAAGATCAAAGTTTAGTCCTCACTCTAGTAATATATACTATGCTAGAGAGTAAGCAGAAAGGGTTAAATAAATCTGAACCTTTCTAGAGGGAAATCAAAATACTTGAGGAGATTCACAGGAGATTTTTGAAGTCAGAAATACAACTATATTTCAGTAATCTTAATCTCCTAAATTATGTGTGCCTATAATATCCAAAATATTACATATGACTTGTTGTGCTCTCTCAGCTTTCACATGGTGTTAAATCTTATGGTTGTATATATGAATGTCTATACCAAAAACATTTGAGATCATCTTCTGTGTGCTGTATAGTGACTTTTATCCCCTACCTTACTGGGTATTTTCTTTCTTTCTTTCTTTTTTGAAAGCAGGATTTATTGAGAGGACAGAAAAGCTCCCACAGTGAGAGGTGACCCGAGCGGGTTGCCCTAGTGGGTATTTTCAACATCTTCTGATATCATTAACTATTTTTCACAAACTTAGTTTTAAAGTCTACCTAATAGTCAATCCTGTAAATATACTGCAATCATCAAACTTTTCTATTATTGAACCATCTTCCTGGGTGATTTTTTTTTCCTATTAAGATATTCCCTGGTATTAAACATCCTTGTATGTGTGTATTTGTGCACTCTCCTGGTTATTTCCTTTGGATGAATTCTAGGAAGTGGAAGTGCCGGGTCAAAAGATGTGAATGTTCTCAAGCCTCTTTGATACAAAACGTCAAATATCCTTCTGGAAAGGTTGAACTAATATGTATTTTCAGTAGCACTGTAAGAGATTGCCTATTTATCCTAAAAATTACTGGGTATAATTATTGAAATAATTTTAGCAATTTGATAGGCAAAAACATAATCATTATTTAATTTTTTTATTACTAAGGAAGTTAGATTTATTTGTTATGTTTATTGCCATTTGCATTTACTTATGAATTCTTAGTTCAGATCCCATACTTGGATCTCTATTGGAGTATTCATCTTGATAAAAGTTCTCTATATTTTATTTATATTAACTTATTTTATTATATACATTTACTAATATTTGTCAGTTTGTTATTTGGTGTTTTTAATAGTGTTGATATATTAGAAGTATTATTGTGTGTATTCAAATCTATCATTCATTTCCTTTCCAATTCTTCCTCTACTTTTATGTTTTAGAAAGATTCCTTCACCCTGAGGTTAAAAAAAATTATTTTTTTCTATTTCTTTTAATTTTTAAAAAACATTTTATTATTTAATAAATTTTGAACTTGTTTTGGTTAGTGAATGTAGAAATCCACATTTGTTTTCAAGTTGACCAATCATCTCAGCATCACTTACTGATTACTTATTATCCACTAATTTGAATTACTACCTTTATAATCTACTAAAATGTTTGCTTTTTCTTATGTCTGATTGTAAACTTCCTATTCTGTTACATTGATTTGTTTATTTCTATGCTCATTCTATTTCTGTAGCTTGATATATTTTATTATGAGGTAGTATAATTTTTCCCTTATTTTTGTTTTTTTGTCTAACATATACCTGGCTATACTTATTCTCGTATTCTTCTGTATAAAGAAGTTTTGTCTTAGACTGCAGGAAAAAAAATCAGCAAAAAATTTGTATTAAAATTTCCGGGGAACCTCTTTGGGTCCCATCCCACTGTGGGAGCTTTTCTGTCCTCTCAATAAACCCTACTTTAAAAATAAATAAAATTTCAGGCACATGGTATACTGTCAATATACTCATAAAAAATACCCTTTTAAGTTTTTTCAGAAGAATTTGATAGCTTCCGTCATATATTCTATACAGTTCTCCCTCTTCACGCCCCTCCTTTTCGTTTAGAACCTTTTGAATAATTTTGCCTAAAGCACTCTTATGATGTGTCATCCCCAGCTCAATATTAGCTTGCTTCCTTCTTGACCCATCTTTACCTGCCAAAGTCTGCTTTTCACTCCCCTCTTCTTGACCTTTTCTCTCACTATTCTCCAGCATACACCTTTTGCCCTAGGCATTCTGGACTCCTTGCCAGTCCTCAAAAATGCATTTTAGCTTTCTTGCCTCCACCACTTTGTTCATATCGTTTTCTCTGTCTGGGACGTTCTCCCTTCTGTTTTGCCAATTTTTCTTAATAACAACAAGTTGCAGCCCATTCATAGATTAAAACAAGAAAGTAAAACCTCTGGAAACCATGACTTATGAAGAAGAGTTATAAAACTAGCTGTTACCTGGGAAATATCTTAATCTCTCTGTGCCTGAGAGTCCTTGTCTTTATAACAGGGATAACAATGGGGCCGACCTCATAGGACTGTCAGAATGATTCATTGGGGTGATGCATGTAAAGCATTTGACAGCATGCTTGACACATAATGCATGCTAAAAATGTTAATTGTTGGGGTAGGCAGAATAATGGCTTCCCAAAGATGTCCACATCCTAATTCTGGAACCTGTGAATATGTTACCTTATGTAGCAAAGGAATTTTGCAGATGTGCTTAAGTGAAGTATCTTGAGTTGAAAAGATTGTCCTAGATTACCCAGGTGGGTGCAGTGAAATCACAAGGATCCTTATAAGAGGAAGGGAGGAGAGTCAGAGTGAGAGAAGGAGACGTGATGATGGAAGTACAATTGAATCGATGTTATAGAAGAATTGAGTCAAGGAGCTAGAAAAAGGTAAGAAAGCAATCCTCCCCTAAAACCTCCAGAAGGAATGCTGACACCCAGCTGACATCTTGATTTTAGCCCAGTGAGATCCATGTCAGACTCTGGACCTATACAACTATAAGCTTATAAAGTTGCATTGTTTTAAGCCCCTAAGACTGTATTTGTTACAGCAGCAATAAGAAAATAACATACCTACTATCATTAATTTTATCACATCATCATAATTACTATGAAATCCAGAAAAGAGATGCCTTAGGACATGATCACAGTCTTAACATAAGGAATGTTTGTATGGAAGAGTGACTATGGTCATGGGGTATAAACAAAGCCAATGGTTAGAAATTACTAAGAGGACATTTTGAGCATATATCAGAAAGTAGAATAAGATAGTAAATTACTAATATATTAGAGGAATTCAAGCAGGCAATTAATGATCTCTTGTTGGATAGACTGTGCATGTATCCTATAAGGGATCAGACTAAGTTTTGGTTTTCAATTTGGTGAACTTCTCATGCCCTCCAGATCCTAACTTTAATGCCTCCCCTTTCATTGTACTTTCCATTGTTATGCTGTTATGATCTCTTGGACTCTCTCTCTGTCTGTTTTATCCTCATTACTTCTCAATTATATAACCTGTCCTCTTGTCTTCTACTCTGCTCAGGTGGTGTAGTTTTGGGAGGCACCTGGAAATCCTGGGTTTGGAAAGCGAGGCCTGGGGGACGCCTATCTTCTATCCTGTCCCAGTATTTTCATGTCCCTCTTCAGGCTTGTGAGTGACAGGGTTGGCCCAGGAACAGTGCTCCTTAGTGTCTGGCCTGTAGAGCCCAGGAGGAAACGTGGGCTGGGCAGGGGCATGACTTAATCGATCACTTTTCCTTGTTAGATATTTCCCGCAGGCCATTATTTGTACTCTTATCCTGAGCTCTATGAATGTTAGAGGGATGACTTACTTTAGATTCTATCAGTTTCTAATTTTTCTGACCTGAAGCAAGCAATTTTATGTATTAAGCAAATAATTTTTTATATATAAATGGAGGTAATATTTTTATTTAGAAGGGACTAAAGAAAGGATTTGATCATTATTGGATTCTAGTGCTTATAACAGTGCCTGGGACAGAGTAGGTACTCAATATATTTTTCTTGAATAAATGAATGAAATGATCTTTCTCTTTTTAAAAAACAGATTTATTGAAGTATAATTGGCACACAATAAACTATACACAGTTAAGGGGCACAGTAAGTTTAGACATTTGTACCAGCCTGTGAAATCACGACAGTCAAAAAATGTACAAAACTATCACCCACAGAAGTTTCCTGGGTTATTTTATAATCCATCCCTCCTGCCCCCCATTGTTTTCTGTCACTATTCATTCGTCTTCATATCCTTGATTTTTATATAAATGAAATCATACAGGATGTACTTTTTCAGTTTAGCTTCTTTTACTCTGCTTAATTTTGATATTCATCTTTGTTGTTGTGTGTATCAATATTTCATTCCTTGTTATTGCTGAATAGTACTCCATTAAGATGATACATCACAACTTATCTAATCATTCACCTGATGATAGTCATTTGGGACATTTCCAGTTTGGGATATTACAAATAAAGTTGCTTTGTATTGTTAATACAATACAAAGCATTTGTATTAACATATGCTTTCATTTCTCCTGGATTAATACCTGGGACTAGAATGACTGGAGAATAAGGTAGGTATACATTTATACTTCCAAGAAACTGCCAAAGTGATTGCACTATCCTACATTTCCACCTGTATAGAAGAATTCAGTCCTTCTGCATCTTTACCAAGACTTGCTATTGTCAGTCCTTTTGATTTTGGCCATTCTAATAGGCATGTAGTGGCATTTCATTGTGGTTTTAACTTGAATTTCTCTAATGACTCATGATTTGGAGTATTTTCTATGCTGTTTGCTAGCCATATATATTCCTTCATGAAATATCTGTTCAAATCTATTGCCCATTTTATTATTAGATTTTTTTGTTTGCTTATTATTGAGGTTTGAGAGTACCTAATATATTCTGAACACATTTCCTTTATCAGATATATGATTTGCAAATATTTTCTCACAGTCCTGTGGTTTGTCTTTAATAGTCTATCTTAAAAGTGAGAAGTTTTTATTTTTTATCAAGTCCAATTTATCAATTCATTCTTTCATGGTTTGCAGTTTTGGTATTATATCTAAGAAATCTTTGCCTAACCTAAGGTGACAAAGATTTTTTGCCCCTGTTTTCTTCTGGAAGTTTTATAGTTTTAGGTTTTACATACAGGCTCATATTTTAAGTTAATTTTTATATGTGATGTGAGATACAGATAGGAGTTCATCCTTTTTTTTTACTTGTGGATATTTATCTTTTTTTAGTTCCATTTGTTGAAAACTTACCCTTATTCCATTGAATTGTTTTGTTAAAAATCATTCCATTTATATTTGAGTCCAAATGGATTCTCTTCTGTCCTGTTGATTTTTCTGTCTGTCTTTAAGCCAATACTATACGCTCTTGATAATTGTAGCTTTATACATTTTGAAATTAGGTAGTGTTAGTTCTCCAACTTGGTTCTTCTAAAGAAAATAATTTTTAAATCAAGGGAAAATTCTAAATTATTATTATTGGTTTACAAGAATCTTGAAAAGTTTTAGAGATAGCATTTCCTTTGTGGAGCAACATGTCTGACTATGTGATCTTTCTTACTGTTTGAACTCTGAATAAATGGAAATTACCACATCCTTTATTAGAGCATGCATATTCTGTAAAATTAGTTGTAAATCATGCCATTAACTTTTTCACTAGTATTTAATATTTTCCTATAATTAAGTTTTTTACATTACTATTTTGTGTATTTGTCAAACACTGTGAGATAGTCAAAATTTATTACATCTTTTTTCATTTTTTCTATCCTTCTTAGACTTCTATCTCCCATAGGAATTCATGTGTATGTGTCCCATTTTCAGATACATTTCTGAATTATGAGCTGTTTCTCTAGTTTTGTAAGCTCTGCTTCTTGGGAAATATTTGTTCAAGCTTCAGTTTGTCAGTTACCCAGATGTGTCTTATTATTTTTTCTCCTGAGGCACCTTGTCATAGTCTTTTCCAGACATGCTGGTGTGCCTCAGTTATAATATGGTTCTTGATTTGTAATCTTTTTAGAGTGCAGTCTTGATTTGCTCCTCCCAGTTCTTTGCTTGACTCCTTATACTCTAAGGGGAATGAGGAGCAAAATGAGAAAGTGGATTCAGTGACTCATTTATCTAAGGAAATTTAGAGATAGATAAGGCACAGTCTTCATCTTGGGAGAGCACATGAACTCCATGTGGAGGAAACAAATGATTATAATACAAGCATGGAGGGCAGAGAGGGGTGTTTGTGACATGATTGAGAAGTGAGAAAGGGGTTTCTATGACCAACCACTAGACTGTAAAACTCAAAAACCTGCCTAAAGCAGAGGTCATTGTAGGGCTTGCATAGATAAGGGAATATTAAGGGTTTGTTAAAGTAATGACACCACAGCATCTCTATTTTCATAAGAGTTTAATGTACATGGAAAAATTATCCCCTGTCCCCAGTCTACATGAGGAGAGAAGGCCTTAGCAGAGTTGTTCTGTCATTGCCCAGTGTGATTGTGAGGCACCTCCACCGTGCATTTTGGAAAATGTCCAAGCCATTTCCTCTAAGCTTAAGAAAGATGCTGGTTTCCCTACAGATGATGAGGAAAAATAAATAAATGAATGGATTGTCCTCCGGAAGCCTCTAACCTCTGGCCTGGTCTAAGGATGAAGAGCTGGCAGGTCTGAGTGGAAGCCCATGCCTGAAGAGTGCTCCTAGCAACTTGGTACCCTGTGAATGAGTAGCAGGTAGTGATCCTGCACCACAGTCATATTCTAGGATTACCAAGAGAGCAACAGAAAGAATGAAAAAGAGATATAAGCCGGGCTCGGTGGCTCAGCCTGTAATCCCGCGCCTTGGGAGGCTGAGGTGAGTGGATTGCCTGAGCCTGTGGGTTCGAGACCTGCCTGGGCAACTTGGTGAGACCTCTACAATAAAACAAAAAATTAGCCAGGTGTGGTAGCGCGCGTGCCTGTTGTTCCAGCTACTTGGAAGGCTGAGGCAGAAGGATCGCTGAAGCCCAGCAGGTCGAGGCTGTGGTGGCCGGGAGTGGCCATGCACTCTAGTCTGGGCGACAGAGTGAGACTTCAACTCAAAAAAAAAAAAAGAAAAGAAAAGAAAAAGAGATGTAGGGAAACTATTTTTCTTTTAAATCTTGGAGATTATACAACCAAATTGTTCTTCCATATGGAAAGGGGATTATTTGTTTATTATGTCCTACCTCATTCCCACAGGTACTAGGCTCTGAAGACAGTGTGTACTCTCTTACACAAGGTTTTTATTTTTGGTCCATATGTATTTAATTTTGATAGTGTAACATATCAGAAATTACATAGCTGAAGTCAGAGTTGAGGGAGGTGTTTAATGACCTTTTTAAGATCCTTGTAACCCTAAGTTCAGATTATAATTTTTTTCATTTCTACTCGCTCTTCAGGTACTTGGCATTTATTATGACTCTTAGAAACCCATAGTCTCAATTTTACTAGATTGTAGAGAGATCATCATTGTGATGCCAGGAATATGTTGCCTCAAGAGACTTTGACTAGCAGGGACTGTCTTCTGTGCCACAGAGAGTGGGGTTGGGGGGAGAACGAGGCAGAATGTTGGCTGATGTGTTAGTCGGGATTCTTCAGAGAAGCAGAACTAATAGGAGATACATACATACACACACACACACACACACACACACACACACACAGAGAGAGAGAGAGAGAGAGAGAGAGAGAGAGGGAGAGTAGAGGGAGAGAGAGATTCTCATACAGTTATGAATGCTGACAAATTCTAAGATCTGTTGAGCAAGTCAGCAAAACCTGGAAACCTGGGAGAGATGATGGTGTAGATCCAGTCTGAAGACCAGCAGGCTTAACACCCCCAAAAGCCAATGTTTCAGTGTGAGTACACAGTCAGGAAAAAGCCAATGTCTCAGATCAGATTGAAGGCAGTTAGACAGAAGAAATCCTTTCTTTCTTGAAGGAAGGTCAGTCTCTTTGTTCTATTTAGGTCTTCAACTGATTGGATGAGTCCCACTCACGTTAGGGAAGGCAGTCTACTTTACTCAGTCTACTGATTTGAATGTTTATCTCATCCTAAATTACTCTCAAAGAAATACCTATAATAACATATAATATCTAGACAACTTGTGGCTCAGTCACGTTGACATATAAATTTAACTGCCATGAGTGAGTTGAGGCAGTGTGGACCTCCTTTCAAGTGTGGATGAAGAGAATTATTTTTTTCTAATGTCCAGAAGCTAGAAAAGTAATAGTTTATTTTTTCTTTTGATTTATAACTGATACCTTTAGCTTTTATCTTTAAGCCCATACTAATTAAGGAAACCTATCTGAAACATGTGGGTATCTTTTTGTGAAGTGATCCACGACACAGAGCTGAGAGTTCTGAGTGTTGCTTCTGTGTCTTCCACTTTGATTAATAATATTAATAACAATAAAGTGGTTAGACTTTACCACATGCCAGGCACTGTTCTCAAGGTTTTATACATATTAACTAATTTTGTCCTTACAACCATGCTATGAGCTAGGTTAATTACTGTCTTCATTTTACAGATAAAAAAATTAAGGCACAGAGACATTAAGTACTTGCTGAAGGTCACATTGCTAGTTAGAGACAGACCTGTTATTCAAGCAAAAGTCATCTAACTCTTCATTGAGAACGGGCTCAGAGGTGATATAGTACAATCCCTTGATTTGAATGACCAAGAAAAGAAAACTTGGAAAGGGTAAACTGTTTGCTCAGAGTCTCTAGAAATTTTTCTTCAGGCACCTCTCACCCCATTCTGGGTTCTCTCCCATGATGCTGCTCTGACTGTAGTCACCTTTCTCTTGACTCCTCAGTCCTCACTCAACACTTTCCTTTATTGCTACCTGGGATGAAGAATTCCCTAAACCTCCTTGATTTTATTCAAGGATATTGCAGACTTTGTGGGTGAGAGTGTTGAACTGGTTTGATTGCAACTTGATGTTGGATAATTTTCTTACGGTATGCACTTGATGAATCAGCACAAAACATCATTTTGTTGGCACTAGATATTTGACCACTTTAAAATTCAGACTCATAACTGAAGTAGCTGGGATTGCTTTCCAACCAGCATTACCCACAAGAATTCATATTCTGTGTGATGCCTTCAGGAAGAATTATAAGAACAGGGTGCTGCTGGTCGGAAGAGGGTTAGACCACAGAGAGAAGACCACATAGTTATTCTGCAGCTAACCAGTTTGGGTGACTGTGCTCTAGGTAAAATGCATTTTAGAGTTAGTCTTTTGCTATAAGAAAATCATTCAAGACTAGACATATATCCAAAATACTAGCTGTTATTTTTCATGGAAAACTCAAAAACCAAAGACTGAGTGTACGTTTATGTCTTGAGTATAACAGTTTATGTTTATGTTCTTGAATATAATAGTCATTAGTGTTACTTGAGACATATTTTTCGTTTTCCTCTGGGCACATCCTTGTCCACTGGAAGTTAGATGTGGCCGTATGATTTAGTTTGGCCATTGAAACATGAGTGAGAATGCCATGGGTAGAAGTTTTAGGAGTACATGCCTCCCCACATTTCCTTTCTCCTGCTTTGTGGAAACTCAGAGGTAGAGGCTCTCTCCGCCTTGCCCCTGCATAGGGACTGTGAAAGGCAGAGACCCCAGCCAACCTGCCTGGACAATGAGCATGAGCGAAAAATGAAATGCTTGTCCCCCAAGCCTCTGTATCTGTCTGCCTGTCTGTCTGTCTATCTATCTGTATGTCTATCTATCTATCTATCTCTTCATCTACCTGTCATTTATCTATCAATCTGTCCATTATCTATCTATATTTATATGTGCAGTAACTATAGATTTATAAAAAGTTACAAAAGTAATACAGAGAAATCTCATGTAGCCTTTGTTATTTCCCCTGTGGACATAACTTACATAATTATAAAATGTTTCTCGAAATCATGAGATTTTGGAGTTACCTCAGTATTAACTATTCTATTTTGACTAATAGAGGTTTTTTAAAAAATGTATACCTTGGTTACAGGGCCATGGAACTCTTCCAAACCCCCATCACATTTTTATTGCCTTCTCTTGTCAAATAGCATGTTTTCCCTGTATTATAATTACTCATGAACAAGGGGGAACACCCCCCCAAAAAAACCCTAGAATTTTTTTATAAAAAATTGTGTATTTATTCTCACATGTTTAAACTTGTCACCTTCAAAGTACTGTCTGTTGGATGGAAGACACCTATTGAGACACTTTTCCACTGCTCAAAACAGTTTTTGAACTTGTCAATTTTGATGCTTTTTAATGCTTCTGCCATTTTTTGTTTCACATTGGCAAAATATTTCCCTTTGAGGACTTTTTTTCATCTGGAGAAACAAAAAAAGTCATTCGGATCAAGATTGAGTGAATAAGGAGGGTGGGACAGGGGGTCATGCTGTTTTTGGTGAACACTCAGTGTGGTATGTACATTGAACTGCCATATTTTGTTTGTGTAAGTCATCCATCATGAAATGGGCAAATGTGTTGAAAGAATCTAAAAAAAAACAAACAAACATTCACTGAAGCCAAATGCAGTCTCTCACAACAATGCTGTATGGTACACTGATGCCAGTGAGTTCTTAGAAACACTGATCTAGCAGGGGAAGCCTGTATTACAAGGGTTCTGCCCTCTAAAACATAACTCTGGGCTTTTTAGTGTTCTTCTTTGTATATTTTTATTCTCTTCTGCCAGTTCACAAGCTCCCTAAGAGCGCATATCTTACTCATCTTTAAATCTTTCTCAACATATTGTTGAAGGCACTCTAAAATACGTATTAATGAATGAATAATGTATTGCTGTGTTGCTAGCCTTTTAGGTAGAAAGAATGGGAAATAAGAAATTCCTCTAGAGACTTAATAGAATTAAATATCCTAAAGTTCATCATTATCCATCTACTTCAGGATTAAGCAATTAGATCAAACAGGAATATAGTGAAAGCCTGAGAGGTTGCATAACAAAATATTTGGCAGAAGTGGGGCAGGCAGAGATAGTGATTCCATTAGGCATAGAATTAATTCTACCAGGTGCCATTTACAGGCCACCTTACTTCCTTACTTGCCACTTAAGACAATAAAACTTTCTGTGCCTTAGAAAATTTATCTATGAGTATGGGTGTCTTATGAGTCAAGAGTCTCATTTTGAAATTATGACACTTTCATGTCTCCCACTATGAGATTTTTTAACCATTAACGTTTGGGTTGTGGGGGAGAAAAATTCCCCACATTGTAAGTTGCAATCAGGAGTGCATGTTCCCCCATGGCCAGGTGTTTTGTGATGGGGACACTTCTTTAGGGGGATCTGTATTGGACTATTGCCTGAGACAAAAACTGGGAAATAGTTGGGCCACAGGTATCTGGTTTTAAGGCTGTTCATCATTCCTGTAGTATGCAAACAGACATCTGCAGTCTTCACCAGGGCACAAAATACTAGCTCATCGGCACCAGTCTCTTCTTTCAGACCTCTGGTTAGTCTTCTCTCTATATTCTAACCAGTGATTTCTGCAATCCTCTTAAGATGGATTTTTTCCAACCCAGAAATGAGCACAGTGCTCTGGGGAGAGTCAGACTGGTCTGAGCACAATCCCTGGATTCTGTCTAGAATGAACAACCAGTCTCAGGCTCTCTCTTCCTCTCTCCATTTTAATCATGTATACTTAGCCTAATACTTCAATATGGAGAGAATGATTAGTTCATGGGGTAGTGTGGTCATATTTGTTTAATTCTTTAACTTTCCTTTGAGAATAAAAACCAAGGGCAAATATTTGAAGGTCTTCAGGAGACTATTTCAAAGATACACAGAAAGAATGTTAGTATCAGTAGAGATGATTCTGAATTATCATTTAAGATGTAAGACCACATTTGCTAAACCACATTTCAATGTGAGGTGAGCAAAAGTAAATAAGCCTCCCCTGAACTCATTTCCTGGAAGATGGAGGAATGGTAACTCATTTTGACCTTACATGACTCATTAAACACAGAAGTATTCTGGTCATTTTCTTATATGGAGGAACTTAAATTAGATACCACAGATGAGCAGAAACAATCTGTACATAGGCTGCAACTTCTGGGAATACATCTTGCAGAAATTTTTGAAATCAAAAGACATGTTTCAAATGCAGATAGATCCAGAGTGAAAACAGGAAAGCTTGACTACAGAGGGTAAAGAACATCATCATGTTGTGTCAGACAGGGCCATTATAGGTCACTTGTATTGGCTGACCTGAGCTTTTTGTTGGAAGCAAGGTAAAAACTGGCTTGAGAAGGCTGAGCTAATTATTTGTGAAGGAGAGGCAATGACTGAGGATTTCTCTTGGGACAAGGCTACCTGATTTATTTTCAGTTTCAGCTGAATAGTCCTTGGAGCTGATGTAAAGAGTTATGTAGTCTATTGTTTTCTAAATAATGTTTCCATGACTAGTTGCTAGGACTGGGTATGTGCAGAGTGTGGGCTGATGAGAGACTGGGTGGGCAAAATAAAATAGTTTGCCCGTTGTTGCTATGGCAGCCAACAGGAGGACAAGCCCAGTGAGAAAATGAACCCAAGTGATGCAAAAAAGAAAATTACTGTGAGAACCGCACATGCCAAGTCCTTGTTGGCTGTACACTTATTTAGTGTCCCCACACCATCATCTGGAGGGATGCCACCTGATACCAGCCCAAATGCCACCTCCTCAGAGGGGCCCTCCCTGCTATCCTCTCTAAATACTGTGCTCCAACTCTCCATATCTTCCTATCAGGCAAGGTTGTTTTATTTTCTTTTTTGTGCTCATTACTGATGATATTTTGTTTTAGTTATTTGTTTATTGTCTTCCATACATTAAAATGTAATAACCAGGAAAGCAGGGTCCCACACTTCTTTCACTGTATCCTCATAGCATGGTATCAAAAGCCTAGCACAGAGTAGGTGCTTAAAAACCATTTGCTAGATGAAAAACTATGTGCTATTTGGGGAGGAACACTATATTTTATTCACCTTTAAATTTTGAATTTGAGTCTCCGAAACATTTATTGAGCAAAAGTAAGCCACTAGGAAGCAGATTATCCCCATGACCTTTATCTTTCTTATGACTTGATCACAGATGCCCAAGTCAGGGGAAGGAATTCTGGGGCTTCTAATGAGCTGCTCTAAATGATGGTCATTCAGACAGACTAGGACTGGAAATATGACAATCTGCATATGGAAGTGACATAGACATAGCTATGGAATACAGAACAATAATCACTAGCAGTTATAAAGTGCCAGTTATTGTGCTGAGTATTTTATATACACTGTGTCATTCAATCTCCATAGCTATATAATGAGATATGTTATATCATTTTATACCTTTATTGATTAGGAAACTGAGGCACAGAGAATTTCATTTCCCAAAGTTTACTTAGTTGTTTAGTGGTGGGTCCAGTATTCAAATGTACTTCATAGGACCATATCGAGAGCTAGCAGAAATAATTAGTTTGAAGGATTTAATTTGTGCTGTCAGTATAGTTTGAACTCAATAAATGTATTCTCTCTCTCTCTCTCTCTCTTTCTCGCACGCCTTGGTGCTTTTCTGAACTAATATTGTGATTTCATGCTTTCCCACGAACTGCTCTTTTTTAATCTGTTTGTTGAGGAGATATAAGTATTCTGCAATATGTTTAATAGTGCAAAATATGCAAGTACAAATAGAAAAAACAATGCTTAAGAAAAGCCCACTTGAAATGGGTACCACAGACTGTTAGGTGCTCACTCCCACTATGCCAGGAATGAGTGACTTGTGATGAGGCATTTGGTCCAAGTTCAGTTGCTAAATAACTTTGAGATAGATCTTGGCTATGCTGTTTAGCTTATACAAGCCTCAGCTTTATCTTCTCTGGGCACTGAGAAAAGTAAACTCTAAAATTCTCTGTAACTCTAAGAGCACACAATAACACTCTTCCTTGGCCATTGTGCTTTGTGTGGATTCAATGGTTTGATGCTGCACTGGATTGATCTTACAGCAGGCATGCTCCTGGAGATTGGGATGAGGCAGTCCAGAAGTCTAGAGGTCCAGAGGTCTAAAGGACCAGAGGCCTGGAAGTCGGGAAGGGTGGAAGGCTGTGGCACACCTTGGAGACCAGAAGGCTGGGGTGTGTTACACCAGAAATCTAGTAGTCTGTGGCATAACAGCATTTTTCTCACACTACTGGCTGCAATGCAGGCAGCTTCCCCTCAGGCTGACAAAACTTTGAAAAAATAGAAAAGACATTTTAACTATTTTATTATTATTACAGCAACTTGCTCTGAGTTGGAGCATTTACTTGGATCTTTCAGGCAGTGACAGTAGAGAAGGACTGGGAGAACACAAAGCGTGTGTGCCTAAAACAGGAAAGCAACTAGTTTCTCAACTGAGGGTGGGGAGCAGTTTTTCCCCTCGGGGACCTTTGGCAATGTCTGGAAACATTTTCAATTGACATGTCTCAAGGGTGCTATTGGCACTTAGTGGGTAGAGGCTAGGGATGTTGCTAAAAATTCTACAACCCAGAGGATGGCCTCCACAACAAGTTAATTTCAAGTATACAATACAGTATTTTTAGCTAGAGTCACCATGCTGTACATTAGATTTCCAGAATTTATTCATCTTATAACTGAAAGTTTATACCCTTTGACCAGCATCCCTGGCAACCACCATTCTACTCCCTGCTTCTGTGAGTTCAAAAGATTCCACGTGTAAGTGAAATCATGCAATATTTGTCATCAACTGGCTCATTTTGCTTATTGTAATGTCCTCAAGTTTCATCCAATGACAACATTAATCCTAATGGCACTTTGAAATTGGGAATCTAGACTTCTTAGTTGGTGAATAAAAACTGCAGTCTAGTGGCTTTTTTTAACAGGTTGTCTGCCAAGCCTTTATGTAACTGCATTATCTAAAATTGTTATTTGGAAAAAATCAGCTACCTTTTGCATTAAGATGATGAACTTCAGCATGGGAGCTGGTGCTACATTTCCCTTCAGGTGTTGCCTGGTCAAGTGGTAGCAAGGGAAGTATTTTCCTGAACAGAAGACTTCAAGAGTCACACAAATACAAACATTTGCAGGGTAAGCCTATACAATATCTTACTTTTCTAAAGAGCATTTTTGGGGCAATTTTAGGAATTGATGGTGAACCAAAGAGTGAACTCTCCATCTCCTATCCATTTAAACCACTAAAACAGTTGTCACAGAATCCAGAAAGATAAAACTAAAATATTAGTAGAGCTTTGTAGGCTCTCCTTCAAAATGTGTGTTTTTATTGCATATAAAATAAAGACAAATTAAGATAATAAAGAACATGACAGAATGGGAAAAATATTTTAATCAGCTTGCTAGTTTCATGTTTATTACATAAAACATAAGAGTATTTATGAATCTAAACAAACAATTGATAATGGATAAGTAGACACAATAGTTATCTATTGAATGTTTGCAACATCCAGCCATTGAGTTTAGCATTTTGAGAACATTATTTTATTTGATTCTTAAGCAACAATGCAGAGGTGGGTACTGTTATTAACTTTATTTGACATATGAGGAAACTTAAGCTTAGGGAAGTTAAATAATTTTTTTCAAATGACATTCAAGAAAGAAAATCCAGTACATTGGGTTTTGAGAACCACTTATCCTCATAGTAATGAAACAAGAATTCAACTGGCAAAAATAGATACAACAATGAAACATACTGCCAATAAAGTTACAGGCAAATAGGTACATCCTGACATTGTGCATGGTAGGGAATGAAGCTGGCAAGATGGTCCATGAGTCATGGAGATGTTTATAGTATTCATCCAACATGCTCATTCTTCAGAAGTTTCCTTAAAAAAAAAAAATTAAAGGGAGAATAAACATGTAGATAAATAGATGTTTTAGGATATCAACAGTTTCCCATCAATAAGGAAGCAGTGGAGGACATTGAGTTATATTTATTAAGAGGGTTACATGACTGTCTTTACAAATAAGAAATATAAAAATTATTTTCTTCATGACACCTACCCCCTTTGTCCAGATCATGGAATGCAAGGCTATTTTGACAGACATTGGAGAAGACAGTGGGGCAACTTGATGACTTTTGAAAATGCTGATCTACATTTGTCTTTTTTGTGTCTTTTCTTAAAATGCAGTTTTTCCTCATCAAGTTTCATCTTGGTTATATTTCTCTTCTACATAGGCTTATGGCAGCCTTTATTTTTTGTTTCATAGAACGTAACCATGGGCTGGGCACAGTGGCTCACGCCTGTAATTCCAGCAATTTGGCATACAGAGGCAAGAGGATTGCCAGAGTGCAGGGATTTGAGACCAGGCTGGGCTACTTGGCAAGATCTCAGCTCTACAATGAATTTTAAAAATAGCTGGGCATGGTGGCACATGCTTATAGTTCTAGCTACTTGGAAGGGTGAAGTGGAAGGATTGACTGAGCTCAGCCAGTCAAGGCTGCAGTGACGTGAACCTGCACTCTAACCTGGGCAACAGAGTAAGACTATGACTCAAAAAAGCAAAACAAAACAAAACTTACCACAGTTTGCAATTGCATTTTCATTTTCCTTACTACTAATTAGTTAAGGCATGAGAGATCCTGTGAGAACAGGGACCATCACGCTTGTAATCCCAGAGTTTGACTTGGTGCTGGTCACATATAGGCTCTTAGTAACAATTTTCTGAATAAGCATTTGTATATGTATTAGAACTTGACCACTATGTTGGACTGTTGCTTTCAAATTAGAAATATTTTTAAAGATACCCTCTCTTGTTCTCATGTAAGTTCACCATGTATTGTTTGTCATACTAAGATTTGCCTTTAAGATGTACATAAAACAACCTTATTGGTACTGGACATTTTATAGTTTGATCCTCCCACTTTATCCCCATCTTGATTATATCTTGAATGTCCATCACAGCCTGGTTTTCTGGTTTGAATTCTTCATCCCAAAACTTACTTTTATATGCAGTAAATATTTATTAAGCCCGTGTAAGGCTCTGTGTGAGGTGCTGGAGATACAGAGCTGAATCAGATTCCATTCTTGTTTCCCAGGAGCTCCCTGGGGATTGGAGAAGACAGACAATTAGCCGTGTTACCATTTGGTCAGCTCTCTAGCAGTAGAGAAATGAACAAAGTACTAGTGGAGATGGGTGAGAGTGGACAACAGCTTCCAGGGAAATGGTTATTTTGTTCTGTATAAAAGGTTTGTATCAGCATTAATTAATCACTGGTGTAGCTATTATTTTTCATATGTGCTTTTGTGTGTGCATACCTTGGTCTCTAAAATATACATGCAGCATTAAAGATAATAATAAAAGAAATAGGAGACAAGGATTCTACACTCAAGTGTCAGGGAGAGAGAAATTATGCTTATGTGTGTTTAAGGATATTGAGTAAACTAAGTGGTGTAGAGGTTAATCAGGGAAGGTCTTATGGGGGCATTCGAATCTTGGTCTAAGAGCCAGTGATACAAGCGATTCGTACTTGTGATTGGCAGCAGGAGTAATGCCCTGAGCAAAGGCGTGAAGGGCAGAACTAGTAAATTGTATAGGAAATAGCAGATTAACTGGGAAGCTGGAGATAGTTGCAGATATACCAGAGCCCAGAGGAAACTTCAGGGACTAGGAATCAGTAATATGGAAAGGATTTTTTTTTTTTAAAGGAAGACATAGGAAGGGAAGTAAGGTATTAAAAAGGCTGACCACAGGTTTGGGGTTTGGAAGAATGGAGTGTAAAATTGGTCCTCTGATAGGACTGGAGAAGTACTGAAGGATGGAGAACCAGGGTGAGGAAGGAGAGCCTGCCATGGGGCACCTTTGTGTTCTTGTGAGGGCACAAAGAAGATAGATTTTCATGGACACCTGTAGAAGTGCCTGGCTTGGTAGACCCAGATCATTGGTCAGTGAGCTCGTGGTGACAGTCAATAGAGTGGGGACTGAGAAGGTGAGGACAGTATAGAGTACCATCTAAGGATTTTGGCATGAAGAGAGTGCAATAGAGAGACCATGGCAGCAATAGAGGTATGTAAGATTCAGAAGGGATTTTTGAAGCCAAAGGAGGGATTTAAGTATGAGAAGGAGACAGGATGAGACATGAAGTGATAGCTCCAAGAAAGTGACAGAGAGAGGGCTCTTTTGTGCCGAGAGGAGGCTTGTACCCTATACCGTAGGACCTCAAACACTGTTTCATTTCTTCCAGAGCTATCACCTTTCAAGTATAAAATCAAGGAGGGAAAATTCTGTTTTGGTTTCTGGTTCTAGAATGGAGCTTTACACATTGCAATGGGCAGAAGGTAAAGAGTAAGCATTGCTCGGTTGGTTGTAAGTCCTTATGACAGTAACATTAAAGAAAAAAGCTTTCTCATATGAAATCATTTTTCAGAGTAAATATGAGCTTTTTCCAAGATATTGCATCCCAGTAGTAATTTATTACTTGCCATGTTTGGAGTAAATGAATAATGTATGAGACTGTGAGTCTTGAGCAATATAAAATAGCCTGAACTCATTGTTGTGAACAATATGTAATCTTGGCTTTAAATTTTACTACTATTTCTGATGTTTTAACAAAGTAGCTGATTCTAACTATTGCAGAGCAAAAAAGCCCCAAAATATTATGTATGAGAAAACCAGGCAGAACATAAATCAGGGTAACTTTTCCTTATAAGGATAAAATTATCCCAGACAGAATTTGGCTGTAGTTTCAAGCTGTGAACATTTATCCATTCTGTATTCTTTTTTTTTTAAATTTGGGTTGCCTGTAGTAGCCCAAAATCATGAAAATTGCTCTATACGAGTTAATGAATAAGATCATTTGGAGATTAATTTTCAGATTTCCAAAAGAATATTTTTATGGAGGCACCAGTCTGTCTTTATAAAGCTTTACGTGTCCAGATAGGAGGTCTGACGAGTTCATGAACTCATTCTAGAAAAGGTGCTACATACCTCATTGGTGAATATCACTACAGTCACCTTCAACGTACTTCCCTTATGAATCTGTGCCCAATGCTGGTGCCTAGTCCACCTGTCGAAGCAATTTTGGAACTCTTTTTCTGAAATGGCCTTTAAACTGTCATTGTATTACCCTCAGTGTCCTTAATGTCATCAAAATATCTTCCATTTAATATTTCCTTTATCATCAGGTAAAGAAAAAGTCATTGGGAGTCAGATCAGGTCAGTAGGGAGGGTGTTTCAATACAGTTATTTGTTTACTGGCTAAAAACTTGCTCACAGACAGTGCTGTATGAGCTGGTACATTGTTGTGATGCAAGAGCTTCTTCAGAACCTTTTATGCACACATCTTTCTCATACTAGGATGTTCCTGTTTCTCTATCGATGTTTATTTGTTCTGCTATGCTTCTCACAGTCAGTCACTGATTTTGACTCACAATTTGATGACTTTTTGCAATGTTTTAGTCAGTTCTGCTCATTAATGTCTGTACTGACCTCTCTTCACCAGTGAAGCTTTCTCTCCCCTCAGAAAAACGTTTAATCCATTTGTACACTGCCATCTTCTTCATGGCATTATCCCATAAACTTGGACTAACATGTCCTTGATTTCACTTCTACTCTTGCCAAGTTTAACAAGAAATTTAATGTTTGTTCATTGCTCTAATTCAAGCTCTGATAGTCTCACAGTGGCGCACAAAAAATATATAAGAACAATAATGAATAACCACTCAGCAAGATACCACCACATATTGACATGATCACAGCTGTGAGACACTGATATACCAAGGTTATGAAATCCTACCAAGTTGTTTGTATGGTGCTGCCACTGTAAGTGCATGGTGGCAAGTTTGTAAACTTAATTGTCAGAATTTTTATGCTATTATGTAAAAAAATGAGTTGGGGGTTAAAATATGTGACAGTGACAGGACTTGGAAGAATGTCATTTAGCCTTTCCTTTTCATAGACTTATTCCATAGAAGCTGCTGACTTGATCTCTCCAGATCCTGTGCTTCCAGATGCAGAGTGATCTCCAGGCATAGTGTGGTAAGAACCTCATGGAACACTTGCCCTGGCCCCAGTCTACAACACAGTTGACCCCAGCCTTCACTGCCAGTATACAGCCAGCTAGCAATAAGGCTTTGTGCTCACTTCACACAGTGATTCTTGTTGATGCCCAGTTTTTAGCCTCTAACTCTGTTGTCCACCTTGATGTATATTCAGTAAAAGCTTTTGTTGCCCTCCCTGGATCTTATCCCCCTGGGCACCTAGCTCTGGGGTATCTGTACAAACCTTCAGCTAGTATGTGTATTCTGCCTTTTTTCCTTCTCCTTTACCTCTTCTGCCTTCCTGGAATATGGACATGATGTCTGAGGGTGCCACAACCATCTTGTGTACAGGAAGGCAGATCCATATGAAGTCTGACAATTAAGATTGTAAGCTTGCCACTATGCACTTACATTGGCAGTATTGTACAAGCAACTTGGTAAGGTTTCATAACCTTGGTATATCAGTGTCTCAGTTGTGTTTGTGTCAATGTGTGGTGATGTCTTGTGGTGAAGGATCCTGGTTTATTATTGTTGTTGCATGTTTTTGTGTGCCATTGTGAGAATGTTAGAGCTTGAATTAGGGCAACAAACAAACATTAAATTTCTTGTTAAAATTGGCAAGAGTAGAAGTGAAATCAAGAACATGTTAGTCCAAGTTTATGGGGATAATGCCATGAAGAAAACGGCAGTGTACAAATGGATTAAATGTTTCTCTGAGAGGAGAGAAAGCATCACTGATGAAAGGAGGTCAGGATGGCCAGTAACAAGCAGAACTGACTAAAGCATTGCAAAAATTCATCAGATCATGTGTCAAAATCAGCAGTTGACTGTGAGAAGCATAGTAGACCAAATAAACATCGATAGAGAAACAGTTAGGAAAGTCTCAACTGAAAATCTTGGTATGAGAAAAGTGTGTGCACAATTGGTTCTGAAGAAGCTCTTGCATCATGACAATGTCCCAGTACTGTCTGTGAGGTAAACAAATAACTGTGTTGGAGCACCATCCCTGTTCACCTGATCTGGCTCCCGTGATTTTTTTCTTTACCCAAACATAAAGGAAATATTGAAAGGAAGGCATTTTTGTGCCATTCAAGACCTCAAGAGTAATATGACAACAGTTCTGATGGCCATTCCAGAAAAAGAGTTCCAAAATCACTTTGATGGGTGGACTAGGCATCAGTGTCAGTGCATAGCTTTCCAAGGAGAGTACTTCAGAGGTGACCATGGTGATATTTAGCAATGAGGTATGTAGCACTTTTTCTAGGATGAGTTTGCAAACTTAATTGTCAGACCTTATAAATTAAATAAGGCTTTGTGGAAAGATGGAAGGATCCTGGTTTGTCCATAAGTCCCCTTCTGGGACTGTTTACATCTAGGCTTCTTTTACATGAGAAAATGAAGCCCTCTGATGTATTTCTGATACTATGCCATTGAATGCAGTTCCAACTGTTCCATCTCCCCATTAGTTCTAGCAGTGGTTTCCAAAACTTTTTGATCATGATGTCTATCAATAAAAAAATTTGAACACATCACATTTATATACATTCATTTGTATTTTCATATGCTTAAAAACTATTTATATGTACTAATAATATTGTAGATGTAAAGTGTAAGTTAAATGTAATTCCAGCACTCTGGGAGACTGAGGTGAGAGGATTGCCTGAGCTCAGAGGATTGAGACCAGCCTGGGAAACTTGATTTACTGTAGAGATGATTTACTCATCTCTACAGTAAATAAAAAATTAGCCAGGCATGGTGGCACATGGTGGTTCCAGTTACTTGGAAGGCTGAGGTGAAGGGATCACCTGAACCCAGCAGGTCAAGGCTGTGGTGGCTGTGAGTGTGCCACTGCACTCCAGCCTGGGTGACAGAATGAGGCTCTGACTAAAAAAAGTACAAGTTAAAGTTTTAAAGTTAAAATAATTTAAAAATACTTTTATATCTTGTTCTATTTATTAATTATATGTAATCTTTTTTACTCTCAATACTGAGCAAAATAAAACAATGTGATTGTGACTTATTTTTTTTTCAAATTTTTTGAAAAATCTTAACCTAACAATGTAATGGAATGATCTGAAAATCTGACTCCAGGGTCAGTTTAGCTCTATGCTTGGTTTTATTGGCTGTCAAATATGAAAAAGAGATCACAAAAGATACATATATTCAAGTGGAATAAGTAGATCATTGGTTAAATTTGCTGAATCTAGACATTTTTAGTCCCATCTGTCAATAATGCAAAAACTCTTGATTAAATTTGGCCAGTAAACCTTGATATCCCCTCAAGAGTTTCCCCATAAGCTAATTGGGAGTGATGTATTTTATGCATTTGACAATTGACTTCAAAACTCAAGTCTTGTGGAAGATTTTTAGATGGATTGGAAAATTCAGTTTCCAATTTAATGTGTGCAGATATGATAGTTTTTTTTAATATGGCACACATCATTTTTAGCAAAAAATTACCTGATAATGAAGTCATTTCTACTTATTTTCAAAATACCCCTTCCATATAGCTCAAGTCTGTTCTGTCTCTCTTGGTTAAAATGCCACCTTTCCAATGAAGAGTGAGTGTGCATGTGTTTATTTTTATTAAATATCTACTCAGAACCATATTACAAAAGGCATTTGATATCCCAGAAGAGGTCAGCAAATTCAGATTACTTGTTTTTTTTCTGTAAAAGAATAATGGGTCACTCAACTTAAAGTTCAACAATTCTTCTATTTTCTTTTCAGTGAGAAAATAAGTAAATCTTGATTTTCTTCACACTCTTCATCTAATGGCAAATTATTGTAAGATTATATTTCAGTGTGTTGTTTTTAACTACAGTACATTCACTTATAAAACTTATTTGAAAATGTGAGTCCATTACAATGTAATTGGTATGTTAGGGAATACTTTGAGTATAACACAAATTTTGTGTTTTCTTAGGCATGGTTTCATCCACAAGAAATACTAAATGACCTAGGTGAATGCAGAATACAGTGGAATCAAACGACATGGGATTACACAAGACACACACACACACACACACACACACACACACACACACTGCTCAACCACCTACCAGCTACTTCAGTTTGCAGTGTTCTGTTTGCATGTGTTATAAACCATGCTTCACATCTGGTGTCCATCCAATTTCAGATAACCTTCCTTAACCACTTCCCATTAACTCATAAGCTACAATCCTGTCAACACTTGTTTCTGCAAACCTTCAGACCCTTTTCAAGGTACAGTGCTAAATGTATTAAGTATTTCTTTTAAAAAATTTTTATTTTAAAGTTGTGGGGTACAATTCAGGGTTAGGTATACAAATGGTCATTGTACAGGTAAAGTTTGAGCCTCACTTTGATCCCCACTTCACCTGGTTTGAGATCAGGTACCCTTATTGATGAAGTGTGCCCCTCTCCCTCCCCTGGCAAGTTCCTACTATTGCCCAATCCCTTTCCTGTAGTATCATGATAATTGTTCAGCGTCCGCTTATGAGTGAGAACATGTAGTATTTCTTTATCGTTTAACATATGTAAAGCTGTGCTTTCACTTTTATGATATATCGATCTTAAAAAAAATCTGTCATGAAATTTTTGAGTGTTATGTCCCTTGCCTCAGTTTCCAACCCCTGTGACTTATGTTGCAATTTTGCATACTGTGGTTTGGTGAGTTTTAGGAATGCATACGTTGTGTTATAGCAGAATAGACTGGACTGTACACTGAAAGCTTTCAGTAGCAATTTGTGCAATTCTGACTTTTTCTTCTTGGTGACAAAGGTTTGCTTGTGAACATTCAGTGAGTGGGTTTTGCATTGAGGTATTCTTGCTACATCCTTCATTTCATCTTCCTTCCTAGCTAAAGAAGTATTTACAGTAATTCTGATTTAATTAGTCTGGGAATGAATTAGTCTGTGGTCATGAGCATTTTTTAAATGTACTTAGTTAATTCTCATGTGCAGATAAGGTTGAGAATCGCTGCTTCAATTGTTCACCTAATGTAGTTCTTTATGTATTTTATCACTAAAACAGATACTAGCAAATGCCATAAGCTGTGACATGTTGAAGCCCCAGTGCTTTCACCCTACTGTGTAGCAAGCCTCCCATATTGTATAATTCGTACTAATAGGAGTCTTTTAAAGTGTGCAGCAATATTTTCAATGCATCTTTCAACAATATTTGCTGCATTGAAGCATGTAGAGCTTTAAGCAGCACTGACAAGGTTGTAATGCTTGACTCCCTGCTTAGGATGCTTAGGATACCTTGCCAATTGTGATGACTTGACACTACTATTAGCTGATATTTCAATAATCAACATACAGTTAGAATGTGATGCATCTTTATCAACTGTATAGATCCATATTTCAGTCAACAAGAGAGCTAATTCTTGAGGTCAGATCTGATAGAATTGTCATTGATTTTAGCTCATAATGTGGCTAGTGAAGAGATAAGACTAGAAGTGTCAGCCCATTTCTGGGTCATTTGCTTGTGTTTGCATTATTATTGCTATCTGTGTATCTGTCAATCTGTGGGATTATTTTTAAGCTACGTGCCCCCTTTGTGAGAGCTAGACTAATAAAACTAAGTGATATGATCTGTAAATATTCTTAACTGAGTACACATTGACTACAATTTCACATACACTAAAAGTTCACCAGTGATTGATAAGCTTCTCCCCCTTCCCTTGGGAATCTCTCATACACTGTGGGACACAGGAGCATTATAAATACAGAATAAGTGAGGGAGCTTGTGCCAATTCATACATTATTAATAGATATTAATAAAGTTTAATTATTTTTCCAGAAAATATACATATATAGAAGTTCTAATATATTTCTTCCAGCACCACAATGGATTGCTTTGTGTACATTTCTTTGGAGATTGCTGGACTGCGACTAAAATGCAGGCCCTTGGAGTAAAAGATCTCCAGGATCTGACCTCTGCCTACCACTCTAGCCATGCTTGGTGTCAGTCCTGGGTTCCACTTTGTGCTCCAGCATTAGTGAAACCTTTAGTTGTCTTTGCATACCATGGTGTCTTGCTGCCAAAACTGTGCTTATGCCTGCCCTGTTCACTTGGCTGACTCCTTTGAATACTTAAAGATTCTGTTCAGATATTATCATCTCCTAGGAAGCTTCTTTGGGTGATTTCACAGTATTTCAATATACTTTAAGCATATTTTCATTACTCCGGGTACCATATCTTTTTATGATTTTTAAATTTGCTTTTACTTCTCAAAAGACCTCACATTCCTTGTTGTGGGGAAATAAATGCCAAGAACTGTGAAAGGTCTGAGATTTTACCCTGCCTGCACAGTGACAAGTTAGCCCACCACAGTTTCATGTGTCTTCACAGAAGACACGAAATTCCTGGATAAGAGACAGAGAACTGTATTATTCATAGCATAGCAGGCAGCATGAACTTCATGATTGCAACAGTTTCCCTTAACCCTAAAATTCTTTTTTTGTTTTTTTGAGTTGGAGTCTCACTCTGTCGCCCAGACTGAAGTGCAGTGGCTGCTCCCGGCCACTGCAGCCTTAACCTGCAGGGCTCCGGTGATCCTTCTGCCTCAGCCTTCCAAGTAGCTGGCGCACTTGTGTGAGAAATAGAGCAGCCTAGCTGGACACTGCACACGCAATGGGGTTGTGCCACAGCCAGGGAACCCTAAGCCTTGGAAAACCCCCAATCCTCTAAGAGCATGCTAGCAAACCTGACTAAACTTTATCCAGAGGGAAACATGATCATAACCTGATTGGGAAACAAATCTGCCCTCCGCCTGGCAGGGTGACACTCTCTCTAACTCCCAAGGCTATTTGCTATACAAACATTCTTGAAAAGATAGTCTTGAACAAAGCTGTCAGTGCCTTACCATAGGACTTGCAGAAGTGCAAGAGAACCAGAGAAAATCGTCTCTCAGCATTGATCTTTTGTTTCTCTGGTAGCTAGCACAGCGCTGAGCATGAGCACATAGTAGATACTCAGTAAATATTTGTTGAAAAAATGATTGAAATCAGTTGGAAATTTTTTAAAGAAATTTTGAGAGGAAATTTAAAAGTGATTATTTCAGAAGTTTTCCTTCCCAAATTCTTGATATAATTCTTTCAATATAAAAGAAACAAGAAATCAGCCTTACTATCTTTCTAGGACATCTAGAGGGCTCTGCTGTTGCCCTCTGCACTTGGGAAGTCCTCAATCTTTGTTCGTCTCCTTTGTTGGGATGGGCTCAAAGCAGGAGACCTTCCCAAGAAAACACCTCTGACCAAACTTCCAGGAAGCTTATGGGACTCTGTTATTTCCTGTCCAGTGGATATGTGAAGTTAAGTATGGAATATCAGTGCTTACAGCAAGGAAGGACAATTAACAGATTCATTAATTAGGCTTCTGTTTACCCTCATCTCACTGAGCCATTAATTTGCATAATTGTGGCCTTTTCCTTTGTCTTAGTGATATTAGCATAAGAACTTATTTACTGAGCCTGAATTCCTCCTGTGAAATGTTGGGGAATTCTAATATACTTATAGACAGGAAACAGACTTTTGTTTATTACAAGTGTCAAATCAAAAAAATAGAAAAAATACACTATCAAAAATTATCCCTAAATATGTTGAGTTTACTTGGGAATAGAAATAAGAATTATAATGAGAAAGAAATATAAAAAATAAGAATTATAATGAGTGGTGAGTGAAGGATAAGGGGGACTTTTATTAGCAAAAAGACATATGTAAGCTGCTTAGAAGCAGAGTTCATTGGTTCCAGCGATTCAAAGCCAGAGCTGTTGTCAGTTCATTGATGGAGATGCCCATTACTGGGCAAGTGTTCTTCCTAGAACATCTTATCTGGATTACTGCAGTTCTAAAGAATGTCTCATAGAAAGCCTTACTAAAACAGGAGATGTATGAAGGACATGAGGGTGTTTTTTGAAAGTCCTTGGAAACAGTTCTTATCTCAGACATATAAGCATGAGTCTACTCACCTTTGAGCCTTCCCATCCTATTTTTTCTGGATCTGACAGAAAGTGATTTCATCCTGGTAACTGCAACTTTCACACAAGTAAGAACCAATTAATAATGTACTTGTCAATTTAAAATAATCAGAAGGATCAGAATCTAGTTTAAATAGAGTTTATTCAAGCATAAAATTTGAGGATGGACCACCTGGGAAGCACAGATTCCAAAGATTCCGGTGTACTGAAGTGTAGAAGTTTGGAAGCATTTATCTAGACAAAGTTTAGGGAAGTACAACAAAAATTCAGCATCTTTCTATGTAAGACTTAATTCATAGTTATAAGAATCTGATTAGTGGAGGTTGTCTTTTTCTTTCAGAAAAGGTGTATTTAACATTATACACTGGAGATGTAACAGTCATGGAATCTTGGGTGCCACTTGGTCTGAGTTAGGTACAGGAGGTAATTAATCTACTGCAAAGATAAATAATTGGAAAGGGGGAGGTCTGGTCTCTAGTCTTTCCTAGCAATTTATAGAGCAGGAACAATGAGGAAGAGAGTTAATCTATAATTTAAGAAACAAAATTGTAAACATGCTACATAACTCAGTCTCTAGGGCTTAACTTTCCCCTCGGCATAATAAATTTAGAGGTTCCTGAAATTGTATTTTATTTTACATTCTTTAAGTATATCAGTGGAACAGGACTCATAGTGTTCAAACAAAAACAACTTTGGTCTTGTCTCCCAGACCTTTCAGATCTGCTTTGTGGAACTGGCTCTTTCTTCTTTTTGGATAAATGCTAGAATGGGTTCTATGACTTGTCTGATCATTCTTGAAAAACAAAATGTCCTCTAGCTACCTCAAGTGGCAAAAACATAGTCACATTTTACGGTTAAAATGACATATCCCTTGTGAACTTAATCTCAGTTTCATTTAAAGTTAAAGCTTTTTCCTACCACGCTAGAGATTACTCTGTTTGGGAGACTGCAGTGGAAGAGAGGAGCCAAGCAGCTTTATTTGTTAACTCTGCCATGTCCTAGAGATAGCATGTGACCTTCCAGAGCTGAGGTGATGATGGGGAAAGGAGGGTCCAGAAAGGTTTCCCTTGAATGGCATTGATGTGAAAGGCTATTGACTTCCTCTGATTGTGGTAAATGTTTACCTCTTTAATGGGGTATTATGGATTCTTTACAGATTGCCACTGTCCCTGAAGGTCTCTCCTCTGCAGTTCTTTTGCATATCTAGTGGATTTTCACATCCTGGGGACCAACTCTGGTATCATTTGCTAATGTCTCTTAGGAACCTTAGGTTGACCTCTAGAACTGGATCTAGGCTGACCCCGGGTCAGCTTTCCTTTGGCTATAGTAAATAGAATGTATTTACTTTCCAAACACAGCTCTTCACTCTGTAACCACTCATCAGTCCACTAGAACAAATACCAAGCTTGGATAGGTTCTCCTAGAAGACCCTCTTATTTTAAAACGATACTGACATCTTTTTTCATTGAAAAATGTCTTTCAATTCTTTTTATTCTTTCAGCCTTTCCAACTTCAGCACTTTTATCACACTGAATGAATTAGGGGCAAGGGGTTACAAAATTGATTTTCCCATTTCCTCTGAAATATGGGAATATTAACTGTCTGTTCATTTGTTCTCAGCCTTTTGGGGTGTCATTTTTAGCTTTGATGACCGGGTATGGTGAGTTATGCTTATAATCCCAGGACTTTGGGAGGCTGAGGCTGGAGGATTGCTTGAGACCAGGAGTTTGAGGCCAGCCTGGGCCATCTCTGTCAAAACTTTGAGAAATTAGCCAAGTGTGGTGGTGTGCACTTATAGTCCTAGCTATATGGGAGGCTGAAGCATGAGGATCGCTTGAGCCCAGGAGGTTGAGGCTGCAGTGAGCCATGATCATGCCACTACACTCCAGCCTGGGCAGCAGAGGGAGACTTGTCTAAGAAAAGAAAGTAACTTTGAAAGGTAAAATATGAAAATATATTGCAATTTATGTTTGATTTATTTTTTGCTGAGTTATAATCAGACTTTAAAAAATAAAATAAAAAACCTAATGAGATCTCTACAGATCAAGATTGAGATGAAGGATGTATGACAATGAGAAGACAAAAAAATACATAAATTTTTAGGCTTTGATTCATAATTGTGTATCACATCAAACATATAATTATTTATGTTTGTAATTTATATCTTTCATAACAGACATCCTCTGGTTCTAATTTCATGAAAGTCTCTTAAGTAGGATTGAATTCAATAAACAAAATGAAAAGCATTATTTATTTTTATTATGTGCTCTTTTCCTTTTTGGTCTTCATTTTTTTTTTTTTTTTTGAGTTGGAGTCTCACTCTGTCGCCCAGACTGGAGTGCAGTGGCCGCTCCCGGCTACCGCAGCCTCAACCTGCTGGGCTTCAGTGATCCTTCCGCCTCAGCCTTCCAAGTAGCTGGAACTACAGGCGCACGCTACCACGCCCAGCTGATTTTTGATTTATTGTAG
>NW_007253954.1:206249-268727 GCF_000164805.1 Carlito syrichta
TGTAGAGATGAGTTCTCACCAAGTTGCCCAGGCGGGTCTCGAATCCGCGGGCTCAGGCAATCCACTCACCTCAGCCTCCCAAAGGCGCGGGATTACAGACTGAGCCACCGAGTCCAGCTCTTTTTGGTCTTCTTTGATGTAATTTGGGAAAGTACCTTATGACAAAAAAATTCATCATGTCTCTAATTGTAAAAATCAGGTGTTATCAACTAGGAAACCTAACTGATGAATAGTAAAGACTTTTTGTGGAAGAAAAGTTTTTGACAATATGTTTAGGTCAAACTTCTGTGGAACATTCAAGGTTTATGACACTACCTAAGTCTTTAATGACATGATCTGTTTATGTGTGTGATTATTAACTTGATCATCAGTGGTTTTGGTTTCAAGCTGTTACATGCTTGTGATATTTCATTCTTCAGTATAAATCGGGACCTTGGTGGAAGGCAAATGGGCCTCCATATCAGTGGTTCAGTCTTTGTCAGGATGTTCAGAGGCACAGACCTGGCCAGACATAGCTAGGTTCTCAGATGCTCTAGGCTGGTCATGGCTCTCTTTCCCTAACTTACTTTTAAGCCTGTAAGTCTGAATTCTGTGCCAGAAACTATTTTGAAATTCAGGGGTAGAACAGTGAAAAAGGAAAAGTTCCTTTTATTATGGAGTTTACATTCTAGAAGGGGTGAGTAATGTAATAAACAATATTAGATTTGATCAGTATCAAAAAAAAAAACCACCAGAATAAGAAGAGAGAGACTAGGGTTTGGGAGGGCTATTTTAGATGGGGCAATCGAGGAAGGTCACCCTTTGGAAGGGACCTTTGAATAGGGACCTGAAGAAAGGAAAATATTGAGCTGCACCAATATTTTGATGAAGAACATCCCAGGTAGCTGGAAGAAGTACAGAGTCCTCAAGACAGGGTCATGTTTTGTGTAATTAAAGTTCAATCCATGTGAATAATTTGTTTGACCTCCCTTTTTGAAGACATTACTTAAGAGCTGTGACCTTCGATTTGCATTTCTCTGATAATTAGTGAGACTGAGCAGAAAAAAAAAAAAAAGAGCTGTGACCTACTTGGGGACCCATCCCCCAAATCCATAGTCCTGGTCTAATCATGAGAAAAGCATAAGACAAATGCTACTTGAGGAACATTCTACACCTGACAGATACTTCTCAAAACTCTCAAGCTCATAAAGTAAGGAATCTCTGAGAAAACATCATAGTCAAGGAGAGTGTAAGGAAGCATGACAAATGTCAAGTGGTATCCTGGATGGTATCCTAGAACAGAAAAAGGACATTAGGTTAAAAACTAAGGAAATATTAATAAAACAGAACTTTAGTTCATAATAGTGTATCGGTATTGAGTCATTAATCGTAACATATGTCTCATGTTAATGTAGGATGTTTGCAAAGGAGGAAACTGAATATGGGGCATATAGAAGTGCTTTATACTATTTTCACAACTTTTCTGTAAACCCAAAACTATAAGTTTACATGTACTAGCTGGGGACAGTAGTTCATGCCTATAATCCTAGCACTTTGGGAAGCTGAGGCAAGAGGATTGCCTAAGCACAGGAGTTTGGGATCAGCCTGAGATACTTTGTGAGACCCATCTCTACAATAAATAAAAAAATTAGCCAGGTGTGGTGGCTCACGCCTGTAGTCCCAGCCATTAGAGTCTAAGGCAGAAGGGTCATCTGAGCCCAGCAAGCTCGAGGTTGCAGTAACTATGAGTATGCCACTGCACTGCAGCCTGGATGACAGAGTGAGACTCTGACTCAATAAGCAAACAAACAACTAAATAAAATCCTAAATGTAAAAACATCACATGTAGCCAATAAAGCATAAGACCTCAAATTTCTGAATCTCCAAATTCAAGAGGCCTAAACTACCTGCCTGCTTACTGTCTCATTTACTATTCACTACTGTTACTCCCTCAGGTGACAGGTAATGCTGCTTAGGAAAAGAAAGTGCTGTTTAGAATGAAAAGCAAAGTATAGTGCATCCAGGCAAAGAGCTGGATGACAGATATAAGTGGGTCACATTAATACTTTTATGTCTTAGCTTGTCTAAGGCAGTGAGTGTTGCTGATTTCCCAAGTAAGAAAATGTTGGGAGATTTTTCAACTCCTCCCCCACCACTGAATTATATGGGAGACTAGATCTTACAAAGAAGGTTGCTTTTTAACTTGAATAATTCAGGCCAGGGTAGATTTGGGTGGCCTGAATTATTTGGATAGTTGCCCTAATTCTTTGCTTTGACTAGAGACCTGGCTTTTGAGGGAAGTAGGCCATTCATTTCCTGAGATGCTAGTTCCCTTCCTGAAGGATGAAAACTCACTTAAAGGTGTGGAAACTTTTCACATCTGGATTGAATTATTAGCTTGTAAAGGGTTTTACTCCATTGTGAACTCCTTGAGAGTCAGGGTGAGTCATAGACAGCTCAGTATTGCGCATAGAACTGACTTGCCTATCTAATCACAACTCCAGGGTCTCTGATTACAGGTGCACTCACTCCAGCTGTGCTTAGTCAAATAAGAATAGCAGGCATCCTGTTCCCGTGAGTTCATTTAGAGAAGCAGCTATTCTCTGCCTAGCTTATGTGGTTATCCTAGCACAAATGACATATTTTCTTTATCAGTTTCACCAAGGTGAAGGTGATCGTTGTGTAGGCTCTTTTTTTAAAACAATGAAAGCTGAGAGCTTAATGTCACCTGTAAATTCCTTACTGTTTCTCCTATTTGTAAAAGTTATATTTTCTAAAAACCTATTTGCATGTTATTGTTGATTTTAGACTGGTAAAAGGATGGAAGCTGGCTGCTCTGGCTTTGCAAGATTGTGACATCATTCTGATGAAAGAAAAATAATTTGTTTACCGTTAAAGTTAGTTGTTATTTTAGCAAGTAAGATTATTGTCAGATATTGTAAGAGCAAAACCTGTGAAGCTTCCCCAGTGGTAAAATTCTTGAACAATCCAGAGCATCCCTCTTTGCTGTGGCTGCTTGGATGTTAGAGATGTTAATTTAAGAAAATCTTAAATGCTGAATAAGATTCTAAATTCTAAACACATTATTAACTTCCTAATGCTGCTTCATATAAAGTCATATGTAAACAACTGTGAATAGTGTGTATTAACAACCAAAATTTGTATTGAGGGTAGTTTTGTAACAATCGTTAAAGCAAACTCAGATAATCTTACTGTTCAGACTCAGATACATGATAAACTTTAATCACATACCCCCAGTGTTTAACAACCTATAGAAAGTCATATCCCACTTCATTGTAGCCAACTGCCATTTATTTTTCTAGCTCAATAGGGGTTGCAATTCAGGCCTTTGGCTTAGCCTGAAATACCCCCTTCAAACAAGCTCCTAGGTAATGCTGATGCTGCTGCTAGACCACAGACCACACTGAATAGCAGTGATTTAACCCTTACCTCTGAAAAAGTCACAATTCTGTTTATCTAGGTTTTTAATTAATCACTTTCAATAATCTCATGACTTTATTTTTACTAGTAAGTAAATGGAGCCAAAGAGAAAAATTAGTTCATTTTATGCAGATTTCATTCAACCTAATTACCAGTTGCTTCATAGACTTCATTTGTTCACCATGTGCACAGATACCATTCCCCAAATCACATTCCTTGGAACACAACTGAGTTATGAGATGTTTCCAAACGCAAATACACATGGGGAATGCTGCATACAATAGAAAAGCATAGTAATGGGACTAAGAAGTTTGCTAAATTCTGTTTTGACCCCAAATGTATTTGGTTGTAGGATACTTTTTTTTCATGTGTTACCCATGAATTACCAAGTTTTTCCATGGGACGATATGGAAAGAATGGGAAATGATGGCACTTTCCTATAATATCTAAGTATAAAAGTTTTAGTGTATCACAGTCTATCTTCTAGTAATATTATCTCTCATGTATAGTGTCATAACCTCATAAGAGCATACTTCCATTTCTCCCTCATATCTTTTGTGCTTTTGATGAGTGAGAGTATTCTTGCTTACTACTGTTGCTTCAGCCAATTATCCTTTAAAATTATTTTTAAAAATCTTTTATATACAGCCTCATTTTTACCATTTCTAGTGATCTCTGTGGCTTATGTCTGAATTTGTGTATATCTGAATTTTCATAATTTATCCTCTTTCTGAAGAACTTCTTGAGGACTGGATTTAAAAAATGTGGTACATATACATGATGGAATATTATGCAGCCATAAAGAAGGACAAAATCATGAACTTCACAGCAACCTGGATGGGCTTAGAGTCTATAATTCTGAGTGATGTATCACAGAAACAAAGAACTGAGTATCACATGTTCTCACTCCTAAGTGAACCTTGAACAATTATCATAATACTATAAGAAAGGGATTGGCAGTAGCAGGAAACTGCTGGGGGTTTGGTGAGGGGAGGTGGGATTGGCAATAGTGGGAATCTGCCGGGGGGGGCACCCCTCATCAACAAGGGTACCTGCATAATGAACATTTGTATACCTAACCCTGAATTTTTACCCCACATCTTTAAAATAAAAAAATTAAAAGAGAAAGATTAAAAAAAAGAACTTCTTGTAACTTTTTTTATTGCCTATCTGCTCATAATGAATTCTCCTAGCTATATTTTGAAAGGATTTCATTATGCTATCATTTTTCAAATGTATTTTTGCTGAGTATAGAATTTTGGATTAATAGCTATTATTTTTTATTTCAGTACTTCAAAGATACTGCTACATTGTCTTCTGGCTTGCATAAATTTACCTTTACTCTGTGACTAATACTTCTTTTTTCTTTGTCTTCAAGACTTTTTATTTCTCAGCAGTCTGACTATGGTGTATCTAAGTATGTTGAATTAAAAAAAATATTTGTTTTATCTTTTTGAATCTGTGATTTATTGTCTTTATTAACTTTGAAAATTTTCCAGCCATTATTATTTTAAGTATTTTTCTGACTTGTTTTTGCTTTCTCTTCTCTTCTTCTTCTAAAATCCTAATTACATTTATGTTAGCTATTTGATGTGGTCCCATAGATCTTGGATGCTTTGTTTCTCCACCCCACTGATTTTTTTCCCTATGTGTTTTTTAGCATGTATCATTTCTATTTACTTATCTTTTAACTCATTGATTATTTCCTCTGTCATGTACAGTAAACTGGTGAGATTGTTAAATAAATTTTTTACTTTTTTTTCTAGCGTTTACATTAGAATATCTTTTAAAAATTTCCAGCTCTCTGGTGAAATTCTGTCTCTTTTTACTAATTATTTAACCATTTATATTAGAACTTTTATTATATTAATATAGTTCTTTTAAATTTCTGACATCTTTGCCTTCTCTGAGTCTAATTATACCGATAGTTGGATCTCTTGACAATATTCTCTTAAAAAATTATTTTAAATTGTGCTTTCTGTAAGTTTTGAATAAATGGCAAATATCATGTGTAGAAGAACAGAGAAAGAGGTAAATAGCATTTATGTCCAGAAATGAACATGCCCCTTCTTTATGGCTATTGGTGTGGGATTTGGGCCAATTTCTGGTTTAACTTAGCTAGGGTTTTGTTGTTGCTATAGTTACTTTCATTTCCTCAAAAGCTTCAAATTCTTATCACAGTGGATTACTGTTATCTTATGTTTATGGGTTGTATAGTGCCAAAGGGCTTTTCTTGATTTTCTTGCCTCACTCTCAGCTTCCAGCAGCCCCATATATCTGTGCCACAGAAGAGGGTTTTTTTCCTTGTCCCTCTTCTGCCAGTAAATTTATTGTCCTTAGTACTTGGTGCAAGTCTTATGAGGGTGGTAGAGGTAGGAATTCTCCCTGGTGAGGTTTTAGTCCTAGGAAAGTTATCTGTGCTTAGAGTTTAAAGGAAAATCTTTTTCAGTGTTCCTGCATTTCTATCCCTTTGTCTGTCAGACTCTGTATTTCTAGCAGCTCTTGGGTATAATAAAATCTTCTCTAGCCACCCCATCCCTACCCAGTGCAAGCAGACATCTGTTTAGTATTAAAGCAGGATTCTATTCCCAAAAGATTTTCCTGCCCTTTATCTGGAAGTAGAGGGCTCTTATTTTTACACTTCTCCCAGAAGCAGTAGATTTTTGCTTGAGTCCTGGCAGTGAGAATGTTTCATAGCCCCATCCCCAGCTGCTTGTAGCAATTTTTTTTCTAGCAGAGAAGTCTGTCAAAGTGGGCAGTATTTTATGTTTGCCCGCATTAGTAGTTAGTCACTACCTGCATATCTATGCCACCAAGCTGGGCTTTCTCTGTCTCCTACCCTTTCCAAATCTTTCTTGTGAGCACCCAATGGGGATCCATGGAGAAGAATGTTAATGCTTCATGTGTCTGGGACTCTTAGTTATTCTAAAATTATGGACTAGCCCATATTCAAATTTGTTAAAACTTTAGCTGATTTTTTTCTTTTGTGTTTGCTGTCTCTTCCTTCTATGCTCTGTCAAAAACAAAAGAGCTCATGTATCCCATCTCCCCTTGGGGGTAGGTGGGTTTGACTTTAAAATTCAGTTGGTTGCCTTATATCCTCTCTGATGGTCTTGAGAAAATTTATGATTTTGTAGATAACTCAAATTCATCTCAGTGTTAACATGGGAGTGATGTTCTCTTAAGGCTTTCTACTTCTTAAGGAGCAAAATCCCCTCCTTTGTGGTTATTATGGTAATTGGTATTTGATGATTTCTCACTTCAGAAGGTATTATGTTTTTATTCATACTGAATTTACTATCCTTGGCCTCTTCCCTGAATACCATTTTAAAAGAATTTTAAATCCTTTTCTTTCCAAACCATATGTTTAGAATAATACTATACTTGCTTGTTCAGTCATTTCATAATTCACTTGACCTCATTGGAGAGAAATGAATTCACATACTTTTAGAAAAATTAAAACACATCAATTGCTTGAAAAATCGGGGAATTGTTTTCCAAGTGACATTGGCAAATCACTAACTGTTATTGGGGAGCTAAGAGTCTTTTGTCATTATCATTTTAACAGTTTGAGTCATTTTTTAAGTCATCGGTATTTGAAATGTTTTATCTATAAATTTATTAACTTCAACACTATGGTAGACAAAATAATCCTATCCATGTCCTAATCCCTGAAGCCTTTGAATACTTTATATGGCAAAAGGGATTTTGCAGATGTGATTAAACTAGGAACATTAAAATGTGGATATTATCCAAGTGAGCCCAGTGTAATCACAAGACTCCTTATAAGACAGGCAATATGGTCAGAGTCAGGAAAGGAGATGTGACTATGGAAGCAAAGATCCTAATCAGAGAGGGAGAGATTAGAAACTGCTTCAATACTGGCTTCAAATATGGAAGATGGGGCCATAAGCCAAGGAATGTAGGTAGCCACTTGTAGAAGGTACCAAAGTCAAAGGAACTTATTTACTTCAAGAAGAGACTATCCCTGTCAATGCTTTGATTTTAAAACTTCTGACCTTTATAACAATAAGATAATAAATTTGTGCTCTTTAAGCCACGAGTTTATGGTAATTTGTTAGAGTAGCAATAGGAAATTAATATACACTTTGAAATACTAAAATCAAATTTGCCTTCATAGCCTAAGAAAAGGAATTACCCAGTGTTGTCAACATTTTAAAAGACGTTTAGTCAAGTGAGCATTTAGTTGGCAATCCTGACATTGGTCCTTTATAATATTGCTTGAGCTGCTTAATGGATTTTGCTTTGTGATTTTAGCAGACATAAATTTATTACAAATTATCTATTTTAACAGGAAAAGCAGTCATGATTCTTAGTGTCCTCTTATCCTGGGCAAATTGATATAACACTGTTTATTCCAGAGATATACTATACAGTGTTGCTCTGTTTTATCATGGATAATAATAGATGACGTCCTATCCTCATATGATTAACGCATTTTATATTTTTTCTGCCTTAACACTTGGTATATTGTCTCTTTATTATAGACTTTGCGGCCAGGATGCATTAATTCCCCTCTCAAAGTTGAGCCATTAGTAGTAACAATAAAATAATAATTTTTCTATTTACTATGAGCCATGTAATATGTTAGGTACTTATATTTATCTCATCTGTTCCACATAATTTTATAAGTATTCTTATTTCTATTTTACAGGTAATTGAATCTCAGGAAGCTGATATAATTTGCCAAAAGCCACGCAGCTAGTCAGTGGAGAGCTATACTCAGAGACGAGTACTTCCATGTATTCCTCATCACTATGAAACACTACTCCTCAATAATACTAACATGGATGGCACTAGGCAAAAATAATAAAACTGGCGAATTTTATCTTTACTATGACTCCAGTGCTTCTACTTCTATATAAGGAAGTCATAATGTAATGCTTTAAACCACAAGAATGATTCTAATAATGGAACTTTTAGACCCTGAATCAGGGCACAAGGGTAGATATTTGATAGCATTTAGATATTTTGGCATAATGTCCAGCGTCTTACTGTGTAGGTAGCCTCCTCTTTGATGAAGTATTGTTTTTGACTAAGTAATAGGTTCTGGTTTTTGAGTAAGTAATAGGTTCTGGTTACTGATTGCACAGTGGACTTTTGAATATCTAAAGAGAAAGTTCCTGCCGTAGCTTCACGGAACAGGGGGCTGCTGGATATTGCTCTGTTTTTATAAATCAGAACCCACTGATTTCTCACTTTGACTCTTTACAATGATGGTTTTTAAGTGGTGTAGTAAATTGCATGACCAATACAATGAACTCATCAGAATAAGGGAAGCCAATAGGTTGTTGGACAAGGGAATTTTTCCCATAGTGTATCACTATCCGATGCTTAGAAGTTGCTCAACAGATGGTGCAGAGTGGTGGTGATGAAGTTTTATATTGCATTTAGCAATAGTTTGTTACATAGAATAAGAAGTTCAAAACATTTCGTAGACAATCAAATAATTACTCTTCCAAAAATCCTCTGTGGAAGCAAGGAGCTTGTGTTAATCCCAACAATGATGGAGGAAAAGTTTTGGAAAATTCAAGTGATTCCTTTAGATTTGAAGGAGTTATTCATAGATTACAGTGATTTGCTTTGAATGCATATACAACCTTAGCACATCTGCTCTTTCATTCATTAACCCCACAAACTTTTATTGAACCCATACTTTGTTCGAGGTACTATTCTAGGCACTGTGGATATGAAGATAGACAGGAGCCTAGGATCTACTTGATGAAGGAAGTCAGTACATTAACAGGTAGAAATAATGTGATGGATGCAGCCAGAGAATGATTTCTTAGGAGAGAATTAGAAGAAGAATCTAATACTGTTTACAGAGATTGGGGAAAATTTTCTTTTCAGTGAGGTTGAAAACTGAGTTGAATTTGGAAGAATGAGTTCATTAAACTAGCAGAAGAACAATTCCAGGGCAAGGTAGGAGTTTATGTAGAGCCACGGAGGTGGAGGTGTGAGACAGTGCAGAATGCAACTACAAGTACTGATATAACAGGGTGTAGGGAAGTGCTAAGAAACAACAGCATATATTATTAAATTCCTATATGTTTTGCCAAGAACTAAGTATTTTTTTTCCTGTGGGCTATGGGATCACTGAAGGCTTTAAATAACAACAAAAAATGATATGAGCAATGTTATATTGATACATAGCATAAAGGTCCCCAGCCTTTTTAACATCAGGGACCAGTTTCATGGAGGACAATTTTTCCATGGACACGGGGAGGAGATGATTATCAGGTATTCGATTTTCATAAGGAATGTTCAACCTAGATCCCTAGCATGCATAGTTCACAATAGAGTTCGCACTCTTATGAGAATCTAATGCCACTGCTGATCTAACAGAGCTCCACTCATCTCCTGCTGTGCAACCAGTTCCTAACAGGCCACGGACCAGTACTGGTCCATGGCCCAGGGTTTGGGAAACCCCAAATAATATCAAACTAAATGTAGTTATGTGTCATTTAAGGACTGGGCTTCATTCTGAGAAATTCATCATTAGGCAATTTTGTTGTGTGAACATCATAGAGTGTACTTACACAAACTTAGATGATACAGCCTGTTTCTCCTAGGTTACAAACCTATATAGCATGTGACTTAACTCAGTACCATAGGCAATTGTAACAGAATGGTAAATATTTATATATCTAAACATAAACATATCAACATAGAAAAAGTACAGTAAAAATACAATATTATCATCTTGTGGAACCACTTGTTTTATATATGGTACATTGTTGACTGAAACATTCTTTTTTTTTATTTTAAAGATTTGGGGTACAATTCAAGGTTAGGTACACAAGTGGTCATTATACAGGTGAAGTTTGGGCCTCCCATTGATCCTCACTTTGCCTGGTCTGGGATCAGGTAACATTATTAATGTAAAGTGCTCCCCTCCTCTCCTGGCAGTGAGTTGCTACTGACAATCTCTTTCATATAGCACTATGATAAATGTTCAGGGTCCACTTATGTGTGAGAACAAGTATCACTTACGAGTGATACTCAGTTCTTTGTTTCTGTGATAGGTCACAGAGTATGATAGACTCTAAATCCATCCAAGTTACTTCGGAGTTCACAATTTTATCCTTCTTTATGGCTGCATAATATTCCATTGTGTATATGTACCACAAAAATTCAGTCTACTTTCGATGGGCATCACGGTTGGTTCCATGTTTTTGCTATTGTGAATAATGCTGTAATAAACATGCATGCTCAGGTATCTTTTTTGTAGAATGATTTGAGTTCCTCCATGTATATTCCCAGAAGGAGGTTTTCTGGGCCATATGGAAGGTCAATATTTGGATCTTTTAGAAATCACCACACTATTTTCCACAGAGGTTGTACTAGTTCACACCCCCACCTACAATGTAGAAGCATTCCCTTTTCTCTGCATCCTCTCCAGCATCTGTTGTTTTTTGAGTGACCATCCTGAAATATTCCTTTTTTGCGTGAGAAAGCAGGATATATTGAGAAGACAGAAAAAGCTCCCACAGTGGGAGGGGACCTGAGGAGGTTTCCCTGAAATATTCTTATGGGGTACATAACTGTATATCATAGGGTCAGGGACCTTGTCTCATTATTATCTGTCTAAGTACCTCCCACAGTTCTTGGAACATAGTTGGTGATTAATACATAATTTTTGGATTAGTGTAGATGATGGATGATGATTATTATTATTCTGAAAACAGGATTTGCTGAGAGTACAGAAAGATCCCACAATGGGAGGGGACCTGAGGGGATTGCCAGTGTAGATTTTTTAATGATCACATTTATTTATTATAAAACCCAATTCTCATTTTTTCCTCATTCACCAAACATATTGCATTCCTGAGTAGTACTCCCACTGGGCATTGGGATGAGAATGCATTCATGTTCCGTGACATTAGTTGGCAACAATTACATACTTATACATCTAAGCATGCCAGTTCAGCTACCTATGTGCTGAATATGTATCAAGTATCAACGTCAAGGTTTGACCCCTTATCTTTTACTTAACATCTTCATGAGATATTTGTTTTAAACTCTAGAAGTGAGTGCAACTTCCTAGGCACTGGGAACGTGTTTATAATAACTATGCAGATTAACACTAACAGACAATACAGATGGATTTTATGTATTAAAAAGTTCAGGATTCTGGCTAGTGTTGTCATCATCCACATTAACATTTAATATTAATCTACTTATTTTGAAGTGGTTCAAAAACCAAAGCATTTTCTCATTAATTGGCCTTAGAGAGAGATTGTCTAATAGTTATGCTATTATCTTTAAAAATCCTTAATGTCAACAAGTAAAAACAATTTGGGCTAATTTCAGTTTTGTCCTGTCAAAGATTAAAATTAGTCACAGAATATTGAAATTAGCCAGAGTTTGAACTTCAGCTGGTATGCACACAAACATACACACAATATGTAATTATTTTCATGTAGAACTCAACAGATGGGATTGCGATTCTGCTAGATTGGGACAGATAATAAATGGGTTTAAAAAAACACATGGAAGTGACTTGATAGATCATAGATGATAGATTAGTGTATCCATATGGAACAATCTTTGTAAAGGTTAGAGTGCAGAAGCTGTTAGATTTCTTCTAGTATCTTTTCTTCTCCCACAATGGAAGAATTTTTAACTGGACATATGGCTGCCCAGGTAAGGACAACATATCTCAGTCTTCCTTATAGTTAAATATGGCCATCCACCCATCCTCTGGTCAATAAAATATGACCATAAGTGGTGTGTAGTACTTCTGAATTATGCACTTAAAAGAAAAAAGTATGCCCTTTCCTTTCTCTTTTTTCCCTTCCTCATTCTTCAGCCAAGAATAAGGGCTTGGTGATAAATCACCATATCCTAGGTATGGCAGAGCAACAAGATAGAAAAAACTTGGGTCCCAACACCATGGGGTAGATATTCATCTTTTTTGCAGTAACTAAAACTTTATTCTAGTACAATTGGGAAGCAGGAGGAAGATGTTTCAGTCAAGTGTCTTTTTTTGTTGCAACAACATAAACTCAAATCAAAATGGTCAAAACAATAAAGAAATTTATTGGCTGATGAAATTGAAAAGTCTAGAGGTAGACAGGCTTCGAGAGTGATTTGATCCAGTGACTTACAATACTTTCAGGTTTGTGATGCTTTTTGTCCGTTATTCTTTCCATCTGCCTGCCTCTGGAATTCAGCAAGATACCACTAGCAGCTCCTGGGGGCATGGGCATTTTTATTAGCCCAGGGAAAAAGAAAACTTCTTGTTCTTCAACAATTGAGCAAATAAATTGAGTTTAATTTTGAATGAAACAATTTTAGGGCACATGTCTATACCTGAATTAATCACTATGGCCAAGATAATACCATATGCTTGCTATCATATCTTTGGATCATCAATAATTGTGGAAAAGGGAGTGGTACCATCCTGACTGGCATAAGCCATTCACAATCCTGGGACTGGAGGAGGAGTCAATTTAACTTGAGTTGTGGCTGCTACTCAGTAGGAAAGGAGTGTAGTGGGTGTGGGGGAGGCATCTAGATAGTGTCCATTACTGGCGGTGAGCAGAAAGAAGGACAGAGCATGGGGGCATATGTGACACAGGAGCGTATACACATACACAAGTGTAGGGGCAATGTGTATAGGGTTGGGTGAGGCAACTACTGAAATGTTTGAAAATCAGGATTAAGATTTGGCATATATGATTTGGGAATTGGGGCTGAGGTTTTGACAAAGGTGATTTTTGATAGCACAACAGCAAGTGTAAAATAGCTTGATAACTCCTAAGAGAATCTAAAGAAGTAGGAATGTGTATCTGGGTAGCTTTTAGTTCTCATCACTCTGTGTGTGTGTGTGTGTGTGTGTGTGTGTGTGTGTGTGTGTGTGTGTGTGTGTGTGTATGTAATTGACAAGGCAATAGTATTTTTACAAATTATCTGATAAAAAGCCCTGGGATAAGGAATGAAATATATATGATTAAAAGCTTCCACCCCCACACATACACACACATATAGTAATTAGTCTTTAACTAGATCTCTAAGATAATGGAGTACATATTTTTGATGTCGTTGTTGCTCTTGTTCTTATTTTGATCTGGAATGCAGCCTGGTGCTTCTGTACTTAAGAAAAAAGGTCCCATTTGAGACCACCATCTTTGATCCTATGGCCATCTAAAAGTAAAGGTGGAGACTATAGTTCACATATCCTGAATTATCCACCTGTGCCATGGGGTAATCAGTTTCTACAGAAAAATAAAAGTTTTGTCTAGAACAAAGTAAAACGCTACACATGAGGTTTTAAATGCGCACTCTGTGTTAATTAGTAAGTACAGCTATGTTAATGCTGAGTCTTAGTTCCTCAGTAGAATTAATATGGTGTGTGTTCTTCAGATTTAGCCAGTTTCAGTAATTTGTTCATGAGGTTATTATGGTTTGGCCTCGGGACTGGAGTGGATCAATTGCTTGAAGCAGTATTTAGAGGCATTATAAAATGCTAGGCTAAGTTTGTCACATTACTTCAGGGAAGTTTTCTTTGTCATATGTCCTTGTGGGTACATAAAGTAGTAATATAGATCATTTCAGCTAAGTATGATACAGAATGAAATAAAACTTTGGTTTCATTCAGAGAACCACAAAAGAAAATCTCCTTTTAACAATTATCTTCACTGATAAAAAACAATTTACGAGAACTCTCGGGAAACTTGGAAATAATTACTAACCATTTCTTGCTTCCTACTAGTATTTGTAAAGCATTCTGCTTTTAAAATAAGCTTTTGAAGTTTGTCAAGGTTACCATAGTCACCATTCTCCCTCTCCCAAAAGCCAGTGACATGCCCAACAACAGAATAATTTTTATTTATTTATTTAATTATTATTATGTTTGAGTTGAAGTCTCACTCTTTGTCGCCGAGGCTGGAGTGCGACAGAATAACTTAAAACCAGTAAAGAGTATGCTGGCAGCCGTCAAATCATGGCAGAGGTGCAGCCTCATATTCTGTAATATCAGAGTAAGAAAGAAACACAAGACTGTAGGAACTTCCACACCTCCTGACTCCACTCCCCTTACATCCTGCAGGGGGTGGAGAAGGAGAATGTGAGTTGTCAAAATCCTCCCCATTTCTTCTCAGTTTAGACAGAAGCAATCTGTTGGGTATGCAGGCAGCCCTAAGGAAGGATTTGGAAAGCTTCCCCTCTGCCCTCAGTGTCTCACTAGAGGGGAAAAAAGCATTCAGACGAACCTTTATAAAAATCAACCAGGTGGAAAGAAAGCTGAGAAGGAATAGGGAGTGACTAAAATTACCCAGGACAAATTATTTCCATGAATAATTAGTGAGTAAGCTGACTGGAAGACAAAGGATAAAATAAAGTAGTGAGGAAGGTAAGGGCCTGTGGGAAAGATCCAGTTGTTAGACCATAGTAGGATGTTAATATGGACCAAAGCATATCTCTGGTCTCTGTTCACTGGGAAGCAAGTGGGACTCATTGCTAGGTAGAGGAATGTGAAGCAGAGAGTAGGCACCTTTGTCTTTTTGAATGAGGTTTCCTTGGCTTTGCCCCACAGTGGGATTAATGAAGCTTAACATAGGGGAATAGGGGGATTAGATGATGTGCACCCAGATGCAGGATCTTTATTTATCAAGAGCACAGATGGGAGAGCAGTGGCCAGGTCTACCACTCATCGCTGTCTGTAGTCCCTGCTGAACTCACCCCTGGAGAAAACCTGAAATTCTCAACCCTCAGGTTAAAAATAAAAGTTGAAGTGTCAGATAATATGAAGGAGAGAAAAGAAGCAATTATGGTGTCTTCCATAAGCAAGGAAAAGAAAACTCATGAGAACTTGGAAAAAGCAAAGGACGAAAAAAATAAAACCAAAAGAGAGGAGGATAGGATGCTAAGGAGAGATGAAGAATTTATTCTGTAACAACACTAGCTGAGAAATGGAAGTATATTATCTCAGCAGTTGTTTGTTGCAATAAAGTCCTTTAAAATAACATGAAAACGGGAAAACAAAGACAAGATAACAAAGCTGTAGAATGAGATAAAAAGGATAATGAATTGAGGGCCAAAATTATGTTGTTATCAAATAAAAAGAGGATGGAAATGGAGAAGACTCAAAAAAATGACTTTGAAGAAAGATTTGAAATATTTAGTGAAAGTCAAAGACAGTGAGTTAAACATCAGAAGATAATAGATATGAAACTCAAAAACAATACAGAAAAAAAAAGGTATATCTGAGATTGAAAATAGGCCAAATGGAATTGAGGAAACATTAAAAGAAATTGCAAAAGAAAAAAAATCCTGAAATAACAAATTCTCCAGATCAAAGTCATATTCTTTATTCTAGGAAAATTTGATATAGAAACTTAAATGCTAAGGCGCACATTTTCTGGTTAAGCTTTGAAACCAAAGAATGAATTTTTCTGTCATCTCTTACACACAAAACAAACCACCTACAAGTAGGAAAAAATCAGCCTCCTCTCAGAATTATACAAGGCAATAATCAAAGTAAAAAGAAAATAGGGCAAAGTGTAGAAAAATTATGAAGAAAAAGGGTGACACAAGAATTTTATATTGTTATTAATTTTAAATTTAAATATAAAAAAAGAGGGCACATTTCTTCAATAAGGGTACCTGCACAATGAATATTTGTATACCTAACCCTTAATTGTACCCCAAATTTTAAAATAAAAAAATATAAAAAGAATACAAACCTCCATTGCTACCATTCAGAAATAACAACTATTAATGTATTATCACATTTCTCATCACTTTTTTATTAACCTAGGATTGTATGTGCATGTGGGGGGGGAGAAAGAGAGGAGAAGGGAGAGGGAGACAGACTATGAAAGACTATATTGTTACCATCCTAAAAGTCACAGGATTACAGAAAAATTAAAATCTCTAAAGGCACACATCTAACTCTATTATAAAGGCAATATGCATAACATTCTAATCTTTATTTTTATACTTGAATATATACAAATTTTTGTGTGTTTTCTTTCGTGTAAATGAATGGTATCATACTATACACATCATTTTGCAACTTACTTTATAACAAAAATGTTTACATCTGTGCTTATTGATACCTGTCAGTGTTTTTTATTCTTTTTAACTTGTGTATTTTATTACATTGTATGTAGATATTTAGATTGCTTCTAATTTTGTTAGTTTTACAAATAAGGCAGTAATGAACTTTCTTAGGTGTCTCCTTGGGCATAAATATAAACATTCCTCTAAGGTAAACATTAGATGCAGAATTTCTGAATTGCAGGATCTGTGAATTTTTTTACATTGTGCCAAGCATGGTGTTATACCCAACCAAATTGTTGTTGAGTTCTAAAGATGACAAAATATTCAAACATGCAAGATCTTCAGGCATATAGTTCTTAGAGAAGCATTCATTTCAATCAGGCTTTCAAACTTATTTGCCTAAAAGTTTACGAAGCATTGTCTTGTAATTCATTTTTGTCTTTCTTTGTCAATGTTTTAAATGATAAAATGTATATGATCATTTTGGTAGATGTCAAATAGGTACATGATAAAATTCAATTCTGACAAAAAGGAAATAGTAACTTTTACCAAAATAGGAACAGATGAATATTTTCTTAACATTAGTTTAAAACAAATCAATCATACAGCATTAAATGTTTTCCCATGAATTTCATGAACAAATGCCATCTATCCTTATTATTTAGCATTTTCCTGTTTTGGCAAATGCTCTTAGACTGAAGAAAGAACTAAAAAAAGAGACAGCAAAATATTGTATATCCAGAAAATTTGAGATAATTAAATTAAAAAATAATGTTAAAAGAATATGGAAAGATGACTGATTACATAATTAAGTTAGACATAAATAATAGGAAATATGAAGGAAGAAGTGATCCCATTGATAATAATAATCAAATGATAAAAATATGTAGGAAAAACATAACAATATTATATAATATATAAAAGGTCTTTGTAAAATTAAAAGTTTGCCAAAAGATATAAAAGAAGACTTAGGTAAATTTGTGTCTTGTTCTTGATTATGAAACTACAAAGATGTTAGTTTTCCCTAAATTGATGTCTAAGTAAATACCAGCTAAAAATCAAGGTATCCTTTTTGGAACTTGACAGATTAACAGTCAAGTTCATCTGGAAAAATAAACCCATAAGAACAGCCAGAAAATTATAGAAAGAGGAGAATGAAAACCTGTCATGATATGAAAATAGACCCAAACAGCTTAAAGCTGAAAGAAAAATAGATCAGTTGAAGAGAATTGACATTCTTGTAAACTCAAATGAATATAAACATTTGGTATTAAAAAATGAAGAATTTCAAATTAGTATTAAAATAATATGACAAATGGCCAATTTGCTTAACTGATGGAAAAAACAAATCTTTTAAAAATGGAGACCTGAACAAAGAATATGAACAGGAATTTTATAGAAAAATACATACCAATGGCAAACAAATATGAAAAACACACATTATGATTATCTCATTCATAATCAACAGAATGCCAAAGAAAATGAGATGCTGCTTTTTTGCATATCCAATGGCAACATTCTCAATGTTTGCTAATTCCCTGCGTTGGCTAGGATAAACGCAATCAGGAACTCTCCTGCTGTTGGCAGGGTGCAAATTGGTACGTTATTTTTCTAAGGGGAAATTTGGCAGTGTTTCTCAAATGAAGAATATTCTGTTCAGTTTAGCAATCCCATTCTGGAAATTTACCCTCTTGATAAACTTGCAAAATACACCAATTGATGTGTACAAGAACATTTATTGAAGCATTGTTATTATAAAATTCTGGGAAAAAGTTAAATGTCCACTGATAGGAGTCAGTTTAAAAAAAATTAAATTACCTTCATACAATGGAATACCTGTTCATCATTCTAGAGAAGGAGGCAGAACTATGATTATATGTGTAGAAAGACATCTAAGATGTATTTAATGAAAAACAAAAGACTAGAAAGATTATATATAGCATAATCCCTTTGTATAAATAAAGAGGAAGAAGCTTAGACACAGGTATAGGGATAGAAAAAGGTATAGGGATCAAGTTAGGCTAATATATGCACAAAAGAATTTCCTGATGGATATACAAGAATGAATGTTAGGGGGTCAGAAGGGAGACGAAGCACTTTCCTTTCCATCTTGTACCTTTGTCCTGTTTGCATTTTTAACTTTGTGTGTGTAGAAGAGTTATACATATCACCCAGTTTACACAGGACCCTAGACGTATCTGCCCTGTCATCAGCCTCTTCCCCACTTCCCAGCATTGTAGTTCTATTTTCTCCCTTAATTCAGCAAGGACAATTTACCTCATTCATGGCTTTTTCTTTAGTTCTGACTTCATGGTGACAGATAAACTCTGCATAGAAGAAAGATAAACATCAGGCCTGCACTTCTGATGCTAATACTAGTAGTCACTGCTATCTACTAAGTGTTGATCAAATGGCACCTGAGGGGAAGGGGAAGATATTTTGCTGGACATTTCACATCTATGGTCTCAGTTACTCCTCACATGGACCTATGAGACTGGTACTATTCCCACAATCATTTGACAGAAGAGTAGACTGAAGATTATAGAGACATGGTTGCTTGCCCAGGACCCTACGTCTAGTAGGAGGTAAGTTCAGAATTCAAACCCTGGTGAGCCTAACTCCTGCAGCAGAGCTTTTGACAGCTTTACACTACCTCCATAGCTCTCTCATAGGCTGGCTCAGCTCCATGGTGAGTCACACAGAGCTTCCTGAACCAATGCAAATCATTATTTTTAACTTTATCTTGATGGGAGTATATGTGTCAGGTTCCAAATGCACTGACTCAAAATGCACTTTGGGGACTGGAACTCCTTTGTAAGCTGAGGACCATTTGAACTTAATGTTCATTCTCTTCAATAATACATGCACAGTAGGCATCCTTGAGTACCTTTCTGTCCCTTGATTGCTTTTCCCAAATAATTTCTGATTGCTCAATTTTATAGCCATTAGGACTATTTTTGGTGCTTCAAAGGTGTATTTTTGGTATTACTCATTCTGTCGCAGTTCGGTTACTGAGTTCTGACATGATGACTCTTACAGCTAAACACAGTCCCAGGCAAGTCGCTATTTTTTCTCTCACAATGACTGTGCTGCTTAGACAGCAAAGGTGAAGTCATCGGCCAGAAGTTTCTGCCGATGATGAAGTGTCAGCCTATGTATTCATCAGACTCTGAATAGAAAATAAAGGTAAATTTTCCATAACTTATAAATTTTTCCCTCTTTGTCTGTTTCCCTCTTCTCCATCCTCCTTCTTTATCTTACTCTTTCCCATAACTTTTCCTGCCCTTCCCTAAAATGCAAAATCTGAAAAGAACCAGTTGTACTCTTTTCTACTAATGGTTGTAATAATAATGACTGTTACTTATTTGGTGTCCATGAGACATGCCTTGTTGCAGGTACTCTATTTAGTATTATCTATTTCTTTGCATAAAAGAAAGGGTAGAGAATCTCAGGACTGCACTTCTGCTACTAGTAATTCTAACAGTCACTGCCATTTAGTGCTGTGAGGTGGTTCTAGTCACTCCATTTTAGATGAATAAAGACTCTGAAAAGTTGCCTTCAAAGTCACATAATAGAAAATTCAAACCTAGGCCTATCTGACTGCAAAACCTCTTTTATTTCTTTGAACTTCTGTTTGAGACAGGGTTTCTACTGGGCCATCTTAGACAGGTGGGTTTTGTTATGTCTAGTGAGGTGCTGGTCTTTTTTTTCTACACTATACTTCCTGTGGTCCTCACAGGGACACTGATTTCTGTGAGCTATTGATGAGCTCTTTGACCTCAAAATGGTGAGGTAGAGAATTTCTTTCTATATCCTCCTGTTTTCTAATTACAGGGGGAAATTTCCATACTTTTTTGGCCAAAAAGAGCACAGGGAAGGCCTTCGGAAGGAAGAAGAAAGAACTGCTCCCGTGGATGGCCCAGTTGTTTTCCATGACTGCTCTAAGGTTTCAGTCTTTAAAACCTTCCTGAGATATATTCTTTCTTAAGAGAGAACATCGAGGACTCTAATCCCAGAGTCAGAGTCAAGTAACACCTTCCACTGGGAATGAATGGAAGGGTGGATATGTCATGTTTTGGAAAGAGCAGGGATGTGGGCCTAGGCAAGCCCATCCACCCAGCCTCTTGGGGAATATCATATCATTCTAGTTACATCACTTAAGAACCATAGGGTTTTAAGCACATTGCTTTACCTTTTTCAGTCTCATTAAAAAAAATCTGTATAATGGGAATAACAATAGTTATAGCACTGAGGTGGTGAGAACTAAATAATAAAGTATGCAAGTTTCTTCAAGTGCAAATATTTGTCAGTTGATATGCAAGCCAGATTAATTCTGGGAGATATGTTAATTTGCTTAAATAAGTTTCCAAACAGATGGGAAAGAAACAAATGTATTTAGGTAGAGACAAAGTACCAGATGACAAAATTTATCTTGGCATTCAGATCTGAAGAGTTTTACTTTTGTTATAATTTTTCTTAGGGGTTTTAGCAGCATACTTATATTATTAGGCACTAAAATTAACTCACATAATGCAAAATGAGGCTTTTTAAAGAAGAAAATAGAATCAATGCTACAGGAAGAAATCAGATAAAACAGCTTGAGCATTAATGATTTTCATGAGTTAGATTAACATAAATGATCAGTGAATTATTTTGTGAGTGGAAAAGGTGTCCAAGGCAATACCTGCCACAGTAGGATGATTTCAAACTCTTCTATTTGGAACTTAAGTCAGGATATTTGCAATTTAAGGCATAAACCCCTTTCCATACTGCAGGATTTATCCAGTGAGGTAAACTCTGCATCAATCTCTGTGGTGTTGTAGGATCTATGAATACAGGTCAAATGAAAAATTTTCATCCTGTCTTCCCTCTAATAGATCCCCTGGTAGTTGCAGAATGAAAAGTACCATTAATTCCTTACTCCTCAGCCACTAAGAATTACTTAACTACAGCAGAAAATATAAATTTGCATTATGGCAAATAGTTTCCTTCTAAAAAAATATTTAAACAAATAGAGGATAATATATTTCACAAAGTGAATTTTCAGTCTGAAAAAGAAACACTGGTGGAATTGTTTTTCCAAAAAACATATCCCCAAAGTATACACCAACAGTATTAATGTTTTTCCCACAATATAAAAATGTAAAAAATATACAACAAAGATCTGTAGATTTGACCATATGCAAACTAAAACTTGTATACAGCAAAAGATACCATAATTAAAGTTGAAAAAAGTGATAATGAAGATTTTTTTAAGTTACAGACATGATTAATAATCATAATATATAGTGAGTTCCAACAGAGTAATATAAAATAGACAAATGACCTAATAGAAGATGTGCAAAATATACAAAGTAAATATGCAAAGGAAGAAATGACAAACAGCCAAAAGCATTTGTAAAGGACCACATCTTTGTCTGAAAACCAGGAAAATGTACATTCAAGCCACAAGATACCATTTTTTGGCCCCTAGATTGGAAAAATATAAGATTCTATTACCTAATTTTTTTTCATTTGTCTATACTACACTTCTAATTTCTCAAGGGCTATAGTGCATTTTTCTAGCTATTGAGAAAAATACTCTTTTTTTTTTCTTTTGTGATCCTCAAAATAAATAAATAAAAGGAACAATTTCCTCTGCATCCTTGGGAATGGGCCCTGAGTGCCTGATACCTTGTGTTATTCAGGTGCCACTGGCCCCATTCCCTTTTACCTTTTTCTAGGTAAAAGCAGAAGGTTTGGCTTCACTTTTTTCATTGCATTTCTGATCTCTGAATCCAGAGGCTTTTCCTCCACTGTTCTCAACAAGAAATCCCAACAAACAGAGCATTTGTTAAGTTTAGTCTGTTTGCTGAAGATCAGAGGGCTTATGGAAGAGGAATCACATCCTGCATCACACAGCTTTGACTACCTTACCTACTCTTCCTCTTCCCCCCTTTTCCACGTTCCCAGCCAATTCACCCTCCATCCCTTCCAAAATTCAGGTGATATACTCCCCAGTGCACCCACCCTCCTGGGGAATGTTATTCATGTCACATACCAGCCATTTCTCTTATGGGGTGTGGCTCCACCAGGACAGCTTTGTTACATCCTTTCCTCTCTACTTCCCACCTCACCCAAAATTTTGGGGCATATATTTTCTCCATCTTATTGCACATATCATGGAAATTTGGAGACGTATGTGACTGACTGACCAAAAATCCATATATATAGGCAAGAGGAGATATAGTACAACATAGGGATCAAGAGGTAGATCTGGATTAGAAATTTAACCACTATGTATCATTGGCCAACTTTCTTAACCTTTCTCTGTCATGCATTCTGTAAAATCATATGGCCAGAGCTTTCCTTCTGAGGTTGTTGTGGGGAGTAAATGGGATGATATTTGCAGAGTGTTTAGCATAGTGTAAGGCATGGAGGTAGTCAGGACCCCTGCAGCCATCCACAGGATGATCACTCAACAGAGACTGCATGGTAGACTTTGCTTATCTCCAATGTCCCCTTCCAGCATTTTTAAGGATTGCTTATAATATCCTCCTCAAGAAGAAAGGGAAACACAACTGAGACAGGAAAGAGAAAAATTGCACTGACATATAACAGCTGCTATTCAGTAACATTATATAGCAGCTACCTAAAAAGGTGTTGATGAAGTGCATTCCTTCTTTTGCAGTAATTGGGCAGCTATAAATCATGTCCTAGACCAGAAAGACAATACATTATAGCCTCTTAGAAAAAACATTAGCAAGTATCCATTTGGTTATGTATTGACTCTTTATTGTCTCTTAATAATTAATTTAAGTAAGAGACTTGGGATAAAAAGCTGACTTAACTACTTTCCATTCCTGCAACTGTATGCAGTGAAGCTTTATTGATTCTTTAAAATGTTTCTGGCTTTCTCAACCCAGGGGAAAAGTGCACTATCTAAATTGGTAGAAAGTTATTTAATCTCTTCAGCTTTAGTTCTTGCTCTCAGCTAATTTTCATTGTAAAAAGAAAAGCCCCAAACCAGAGAACTGAATGCAAATATACTTTTTCCAACAGAGATTTTGTTGGATAGTGCTGCTGGTTGGTTATCTTCCAATAACAATGCCTTCATGACTCACTTTTCCTTCCTGTGAATCTATAAACTCTTTTATCATATGTATTAATTCATTTGGGCATCTATAACAAAATCTCATAAACTAGGTAGCTTATATACAACAGAAATTTATTTCTTACAGTTCCAGAGGCTGGGAAGTCCAAGATCAAGGCAGATTTGGCTTCAGGTGAGGGCCCATTTCCTGATTCATAGATGATATCTTCTTACTGTGCCCTCACATGGTAGAAGAGACTAGCTAGCTCTCATCGGTCTCTTTTATAAGGTTCTAGTCCCATTGGTGAAGGATCCTTCCTCATGATCCCATCACCTTCCAAAAGCCTCACCTTAGGATTTCAACAAGTAAATTTTGAGGGGAGAAAACATTCAGACCATAGCTTCAAATCTTCACAAAATGCTTATCTTTTGTTCCAGGGATGTTTCAAAATATATATGTTTCAAAATATACATATATATGTAATTCTTATCTAATTTACTAACTTCAACATTTTTGTAATTTTAATAGAAGAAAGGTACATGTAAACCATTCATGGTTATTTGGAAGGAAACTAAATAATGGCCAGAATTGAATAGTCTATGTCTATTAATATGACAAGTGATGAACCATGTCAGTACATTGGCCTAGGTTTTGAAATAATATTAAGTAGAAACAGTAAAGACTAAAAATTATATCCCAATTAGAACTAAACAAAACATCAGCATATACAGCAACAATAATTGGAACAGAGCAATATTATAGGAACATAAATAGCTGATAACTGACATTTTGGAGATTTTTGTTTCTATTAAGATATTAAAGTGAACAATAAAGTTATTTTAAAAGAAAGAAAATGGCCCAAGACATCTGCTCTGATCTCTGTTCTGTGAACAAGTGGAAGGGAGGAGGCCGAGTGATGGTGAGCATGGGCTCTGGCATCAGGGAGACCTGAGTTCAGATCCCAGCCTCCCATACTGTCCATGTGTCCTTGGTCCAGATGCTTCCATTTCCTTACCTGCAAAATAAGGTTAAGATACCACTTCCAGGGGGATGTTGGAGCACTAAAGGAGACGGTGTAATAAACAATCTGCTCATGATTATGATGTAATTAGCACGTGCTATTACGTACTAATATACATGTCTTCCAGACAGTTGCCATGTCCTGGAGTGACCTTCAGTAATGGTACTATGGGAAAGTGAGCAGTGGAATAAGAATATGAGAGGCTTCCCCTCTACTTTTAAGACAAGTGCCTCTACTTCTGATACCACATCTTTTGCTATTACAAGGTGCATGTGAGGAGAATAAATTTTTGTAGAACTAATGGTATTGCAGCACCTTTTCATATCTACTTTGCTCTCTGTGATAAATTGGCTTCACTGCCACTAAAATAAACTTACATTGTGGCAATCACAGTCTCCTCAGTCCTTTATTTGTGAGAGGCAGTGAGAAGAAACAAATAGAAATGAAGTTGTCCTTAAATAGAAAAAAAAAGAGAAAAAGGAAAAGGAAAAAAGAAAAACAAAAAAATTGGTGAAGTGTGTGAGATACAAGATCTGTCCTAGACCTTGACTCTTGCTTTCCATAACTTCTTAATTCACTTAAAATGATTCTACTTCATATTTTCTCTCGAGTTTGAGAACTGCCAACTTTGATTCCCTCTGGATGGTTGGCACTGATAGGCAGTGCTTCCTTCTGTCAAATGGTTTTCTTTTCCCTAGCTTCCTCTCAATTTTATGTCAATTATATATAAATCAAGGTGATATTAGGTTTTGATATTACTGGCTATATATTTTCTTCCATTAATATGGATTTCTTTGCTTTTATGGCTATGGTTCAGGTGCTAAGAAGGTTAGGTTTCAGTACAACATTGTGTCTCCTGAGAACCCTTTCCAAACCTCAGGATAGAATGCAGAGCTTTCTCTATACTCTTTGTTCCGTCCAAAAGACCTCTTTCTTAGTACAAATCACAGTGTCTTCTGTCTGCCTGTCCAGACTCTCACCAGCCAGGGAGTTCTTTGAGAACAAGGACCACCTTTTCATCTTTTAGTCTCAGTAATTACTCATTGCCCAGCTCAAAGTGGTAAACAAAAGACCAAGGCCAGAATGTACAGGAAATACCAATTAGTGTACAGTTATCTATGAATTTTCTTTCAAGTTCTGGTGAGTCTTAAGTGTAGGAAGGCAAACTTGATGATTCTGGGTTTAAGTTCCTGCCCTGCTATTGACTAGTGACGTAATCCTTGCTAAATCATTTAACATCTTTGCCTTAACGTTCTCTTCTGAGATTGCAGATTGGAGGTAAGGAGAGGAAGAAAAGGTCAGCTATGAGCAATAATTTTAAAACTTAGCAACATTTAGACAATTTAATTATGCATGCACAGAGCTGGACCAGGTTCTCTAAAAGAGGTCAGGGAAATTCTTGTAACTGCTGACCAGCATGGTCAAACTGTGTCAAAATACCATGAAAATTCCCAGGAAAGAAATATATCAGGAGGAGAATATGATTTTTCCTTACATGTTTGAATCATTTTCTGTTGTCTATTGTTTGGAATAAGAATGTTGGAAATCCTTGTCTCCTTTGCTGGCTCCAGCCCCACGGATCTTCACCTGAAGTGTAAGTTTGGTTCCTTGTTCTGGTGAGGGCCCATTTCCTGATTCATATCTGGTGTCTTCTCACTGCGTCCTCACATACTGGAAGGGACCACCTTCCCTCTCCACAGCATCTCCCCATGTCCTGTGCATGACCATGGCCTACCTATCAACAGCACACTGAGGTTTTCCTCATTCATTTCAATAGCCCCATGTGCAGTTCCACTAGTGTGTTTCCCAGGCAACTTAAATTCAATGGATTCCAAATAGAATTTATTTTCTGTCTTCCCAACCTCTTTCTGCCCTTTGTATGAAAGAAAGTTATATTCCATCCACCCGATTGTCCACCCCTGAAACTCAGGGATCACCCCGACTCCTCCTTCATGCTTAGCTTCTGTACTCAATGTGTATCAAATCCTACTGGTTTCTCTTTCTTTAACAATTCCTGTGTCTAATCCTCTCTATCCCCATTGCAACTGCCCTAGTCCTTGTCCTTGTTACTGCTCCCCTGGACCACTGCTGTATCCTCAATTCTGATTTTCCAGTTTTCAGATTCACCTGCCCCTCATGTGTCAACCACATTTCCAGAATGACTCTTTTAACACCTGGTCAGATCTCCTTTCAGTGACTTCCCATTGCTATAGCATAATGTCCACAGTCCATATGTGGCATATGAGGCCCTCCTTAACCTGACCCTGTTCACTTTCTCCAGCCCTGTAACTTACATTCCTGAACCTCCAGTCTGTTTGGTCTGCGGAGTCTCACTCATGTTCCACGTCTTTGCTCTCAGGGCTCCTTCAACTCTGAGGTCCTGATTACTAGTGCATTCAGTAAGTAATTGCTTGTATTTCAGGACTCACTGCCTTTCAGTATACCTGCCCACCTCTTCTCTCTATGTCTACTGCATTCTGGACAAATATCCTAAGCTGTGTAATATTTTATTTGACTTATTTGTTTATAATCTTCTCTTGCTCAAATAGACTAGGAGTTCCAGAAAGAGTTGTGACTTATTTGTTGTTTTATTCCAGTGTCTGGCACAGAGCAAAGCATGCAGTAAGCACTCAATAAATTTTGAATGAATGGATGAATAAATATGGTCTCAGGCTCTATCACTTACTGTGACTTAGACAAATCATTTAACCTAGCAAACAGTGCTTTTTTATCTTTAAAACATTGAATTGAAAATATTCATAGCACAGGATTATCTGAGAATTAAAGAAAGCCATTCATTAACTCAACACATGGCTTACATTACCAGAATAAGCAAAACATACATTGCTCCTACTGTTAAAAAGCATGCAGTCTAGTTAGGGAGAGAGAAAAAATAAAACAATCACAAAAATAAATGTAAAATTGTAACTGTGATAGCTTCAAATCAGAACCAAAGGGACTAGGGGAATCTATGAAAGAGTCATTGACCTGGTCAGAGAAGTCAGGGAAGCCATCTTAAAGGAAGTGATGAGTGAGCAGAGATCTGGAGAATGAGAAGAAGCTGTTAGGTGAAGGGGGAGGAAAGCATTTTCCCAGGCAGGGACAGCACATACAAAAGCTCATCAAAAGACAGCACATTCAAGGTACTAAAACAAGCTAGTATGCCTGAGATACAGGGAGCAGGAATGAATATAGAGCAAGAAGAAACCAAAAAGATAGGTGGCAGGTACATTGTACAACCCTGACTTGACCCAAGAAAAACAAAAAGCAAATGTTAGTTTTTCTTGTCTTGACTTTCCTCCATCTTGATTTCCAAAGACTCAGAAGAAATGAAGGAAAAAATGTAGGCTATTTGCTGGCACTGTAGTATCTATCTCATTAGACATCCATACCTTGTCCAAGAAAGGGAACGCATCCCTTTGGTCCTAAGAGTACTCCGGAAAAATGGGACAAAAAACTGGGATCCAGAGCCCAGTATTAAAATTTCCTTTAGCTGTACTGAAGAAACCATAATAGACTTTCATTTTATTCCAGAAAGAGATTGTTTGGAAAGAGTGCCACAAAATTAATGGCCAAAGAGAGGAAAAAGCCAGCAATGAGTACCAGTCATGATAGAAGGGCATTTATTTTTATTTTTTATTTTTTTTGAATTGGAGTCTCACTCTGTCGCCCAGACTGGAGTGCAGTGGCTGCTCCCGGCCACCGCAGCCTCGACCTGCTGGGCTCTGGCAATCCTTCCGCCTCAGCCTTCCAAGTAGCTGGAACTATAGGCACATGCTACCACGCCTGGCTAATTTTTTGAGTTATTGTAGAGATGAGGTCTCGCTGCCCAGGCGGCTCTCGAACCCGCAGGCTCAAGCGATCCACTCACCTCAGCCTCCCAAAGGTGCAGGATTATAGGCTGAGCCACCGAGCCTGGCTAGAAGGGCATTTAGATAACAAAGTCAAAGGGTTGGCACAAACTTAAAAGGAGATATTGCTAAAATGATGTGTGCATGATCGATCTTGTTGCAGCTTTAGCAAGTATAATATGGTCTATTTCCAATTGATGAGTAACTATTACTGAGAGAAGCAGAAGTGTTGAGGGGTAAAAAGTCTGGAGACCAAGGTGAAAGACAAAACAAACACAGAAAACAAGCAAATTCCCAAGGATTTTAGAGTATACCTCTAAACCAAGAGAAGGTGATGAGTCATCATGCCTGTGATGATAACACATATAGTGTTTGCTTATCTCCAACAAAGTGGTATCAGACAAAGGAGAGTGCAAGTAGAGAGTCCACTTATTCTTTTACAATATGACCAGAATTTTGTTACTGAGATTTCAATGCCTGAAGGACAATGTTTGCTCATGCTAACATGTTCAGTCTTTCTAGGTAAGGATTATGTCACCTCATGATGAATGTTTGCCCATTGGAGCATGTCAGCAATGGCAAGTGGATTAGTTTTAGTTTAAGAGCTATAATTCAATAAATAATTTAGAATTTCTGTGCAAGTTTTAGAGTGTCAATTAATCTTACTCCTTTCCCTCTGAGTTATGAATTAATCCAGTGGGATTTGAGCCTATATTGTTGCTGTATTTCTGGTAAACATAAGTTGGAGGACAGAGTCTAGATTTGTGGTGTTAAAATGGGCTTCTTGCTCCTCCTCCTGATATGAATATTTTATCCATTCCCCAGCAGAGGCTCCTACTGGACGAAGGAAAAAAAGCAGGGTGCAGCTCCGGAGGAATATCAGAGAGGGTAGGAGGCAGGCCACCGGGGAGGCAAGTTGAACTCCCTAGCTCCACCCAGCAAAGGAAGGCTCCACCTCTTCTTGGTCAGGAGAAGTGAGCTGGGGAGAAGAACTAAAAATCTCCCCAAATGCTTCAAAATGAAGGATGTCCCTATTTTTGATGTCTTAGTGTGTTTTGTGTTGCTATAATGGAATGTCACAGATTGAGTAATTTCTAAAGAAAATAAATTATTTCTTATAGTTTTGAAGACTGGGAAGCCCAAGATTGAGGACCTACACCTGGTGAGGGCCTTCTTGCTGTTTCTTCCCATGGTGGAAGGCATAAGGGCAAGAGAGCAGGAGAAAGCAAGAGCAAGAGGGAACAACTTGCTTTTATAACAAGTCTGCTCTTACAATAACTAACCTACTCCCACAATGACAGCATTAATTCATTTATGTGGGCAGAGCCCTGTGATCTAAGCACCCCTTATTAGGCCCTACCCCCAACACTGTTGCTCTGGGGATTAAGTTTCCAGCACTTGAACTTTGGGGAACACATGGCAAAGGACTTTGTTAGAAACAAGAAGATAAACAAACAATGACTTGGCAACATCACAATGTTTTTCTACAAATATTGGCAAAAGATATTTATTCTCAAAGGCCCAATACACTGTTGACTGCAGAATAAAAAGGGAAATGAAAGAAATGACCTAAACTTGATTATAATATGGCATCATATTGAATCAGATTTATTTCATTTTTAATTAATGGATATTAATTATAGATTGATCTCTGCTACTTGTCCTGGTTGTGGGAGGAACAGGTTCAGACTTCAAATGGCTTCTTTTCATTTCAGTTATTAGAGACAACTAATATGAATGAGTGGTCTTTTTAACAAAACAGATATCCAGTCCATAGTTGTTATTACCTATCTGCAGAGTGTATTAAAATATACATTGAAATAGAGGATGTATTTTTTATATAAAATCTAGAGTAGAAAGTGCTTTATTTTTGTTCTGAAAATGTATTGTCTGGTATTTCATTCAATTTCTGTTACTATGTGACCCTAACATCACTGTACTACAATTTTCTCATCTGTAAAGTGAGAATAATCAATAGTGCCTGCCTCATGGATTGTGATAAGGATTGAGTGAGCTGACACTTGTAGAGGATTTAGAACAGTAGGAAAGTGATGCATGTATGTAAATGTACATAAATGTTAGCTATTATAATCATCATCATCTCTTGAAGAAAACCTCCAAGAGAGATGCATTATGTTCAAAATGCTGGAGGTAGGATATGCTAAGAGTAAATTCTAGCTGCTACCAAAAACAGGTCCAAAATGTATAATTCTTCAAAGACAATGGAGACTTGTTTCTCACTCACACAGGGTCTAACATGTGTATTCTTAATTAGAAGGCAGCTGACCTCAAATGGTAATTCAAGGACCCAGCCTCCTTCCATGTTTTGGTTCTACCATATCTAATATGAGATTTTCAAGGTTATATGGGATAGAGATACTCAGCCAGTAGACAAACAATGAGAAAAGACTGAGATACTTTTTTTTAACCACTTCAACCTAATGGTGGCACATATCACTTCTGCAAGAATTAGTCATGTGGTCCCACCTAGGAAGAGAGCTGGGCAATGTATTCCCTGGCTGGGCAACTATATCCCAGCAATATCTTATTATACAGCAGGGTGGCATGAATAGTTGGCAGTTAGCCCTCTCTGCCACGGTCTGTAGAAGGTTTCTATTTATTATTCACAATATATACTCTTTTACCATAGTGTGGATATTTGCCCAAGATTTGTAAATTTGACATTTTATTTAGCAAATATGGATGCAGATTTACCCCAATCTTTCAATAATAGAGAAATAATACCAACTCTCTTTTATTTATACAAAAGAGAAAAAGAAGATATATGTGAATGAAACATTCAGATAGTCTAAAATCCACATCTCAGTCGCTGTATTTCGCCATCCTGTTATGATATCCCTTTCCAAAAGTGTCAAAAAAAACCCCAAAAAACAAAAGAAAGAAAGAACAAACGAACCAGAGGATGGACTGAGTATTCGTTTCTTTTTCTATTTCTTAATCTTTTTTTCATCTTCTGTTGAATGAGGTAATTGAGATGATCAAAACCAGGGAAGAAGAAAGAAGAAAGACTAAGTAAAAAAGCCAAGATAAATCAGCCCTTGAATAACTGAGAAATACAATGTACTCACACGTTTTATTTTCATGCTTTCACCTCCATCAGATCTTAGACATAGAGGTATAAGTTGGTAACTTAGGTGGGGAGACTATTTTCAGGAGACTCTTAACTTGATGGAAAAACTAATTCTGATACTCAGTTATGGAAAATTTAGCCTTTGGGAGATACCTAAAAGTTTATCCAAAATGGGAATCTTTTTCATCTGTAAGTAAATATTATTATTGTTTTAAAGTGAGTTCTCTCTTTTTTGTGTTGATTTGTTTATCAGAAATTAGCTTTTAGCATCACATGATACAAAATAGATATATAACACTTCCTCATTTATTCTTAGAACCACAGTAATAAATTACATGATAAATTACATTCTGTTTTCAGTTGCTTCTTAATTGGACTTAGTAAGATAGTGTTTTCACCATAATGAGAAATAAACGACTATAACTTTTTTCCTACTATAACTAATGAGGCATGGTAATAGTTTATATCTAATGAATTAGAATACCCTTTAAAATATGTCTAATAGATTAAAACTTTACTATCTTTGGGGCTCTTCCAAGGGAAGCCACTTCAAATAAAATGTTTAAGGAAATGATAATGCAGTTAAAGACTAATGTATGGACTACTTTAAGATAAGGAATCATAACCTTAATTTAAAAATTTGCCATTATATTAATTTATAGCAAACCATCTAAAATTAATTGCTCTGCAATTTTACTGTAGCTTAATTCATTAGAGATAGAATGCATACGGATATAACTTGAACCTCATCTAAGATTGTGCAATGAATGATGCTCAGAAGAGTTCCATTACCAAACTGGGCCATTTACCTGGAGTTCATTCACAGAGCACAGGGTCACAAGGTCACAGGACATAGCCACAGAATTTCATAAGTATTATATCATTTATTTATTTTTATAAGCTCTAAATTTCCCATGTCTAAAATGACAACAATAAAGTTTTTATTGACTGGTAAGGAAATTTTAGTGAGTTGTCCAAGTTGTTTGAGAACCTGAGATGCTAAACAATGAAGGATAAAGACTATGTCGGAGCCTCTTTCATCTTAGGGGACGAGTGTTTTCCACAGCCTAGGCTCTCCGTCATGTTAACTAAGGAATCAGCCAGCAGCAAAGATTTATTTTTACAGTACTTCCTCTTGTATTTTTATGTTTTTAAATCTTAGGGAAAGAGAAGAAGCAATTAGGCTATCATGGAACTTAATTTTATAGTTTTGACCTTCTTTTGCTTCTTCTGTGGTCCTCAAATTACCTAATAGGGGGCTGAGCACACTAAAGGCAGTTAAATGTACTTGTAGATAAACTGAACAATGGAATTGGTATGTAATAAGTACATTTGTAAAGAAAAGTGACTAAGAAGTCAAAAACATCTATGAGGGATAGCATAACCCATTCAGATTTAAAATCACTTCAGGATCTTTCTAGATGTATAAACAGTTGATTGATACAGTTGAGTTTTTAAGAAGTCAACTGCATGATATTTAAAAAACAGACTTTTTAATATTCTGTAGGCAGAACACCATTTGATTAACAAAAAATTTTATTTTTCACCTCATTGCATGTGTTTTCAGCCTCCAAGACATAAAAAGTAATTTCTATGCTGTTGTCTTCAAATGTTCAACTTGTTCAGCTTTTATGATTTTTTTAGTGTATGTATATCAGAAGGAATTATAAATGCAATAGCAATAAATAATGAATAGTATAATGGAGTCTAAAATAAAATGGTTCTTTGACAATCTAAATGCAGACATTCATTCTTACTGTGTATCTAATTGTCTCATAATTTTAAAAAGCACAATGCAAAACGGCATGAATCCATACATGAGTAATTCTGCTGGGAGTGTCTTGTCATACCCACAAGAAACATAACTGGAATTGTATATAAGCCTTTTATTTACTGATAAGGGTAATTGAACATGAAGCACTTCAGTAAGGACTTCACCATATGGGAGAAGTCACCCCATTCCACAGTTTATTTGAAATTTATGATGGATATATTCTTGGTAAAATTATCTTTACGACCTCCAGCAGCCATTTGGCATTTTACTTACACGGCTGTAGATAACAGTATTCTATTGCTAACAAGCCTCATGCACTGCCATGTATATGCAGGACGTGGGCATTGAATAAATACTACTTAATAATAAGGTTTAATTTAGGTATGACATTTTATGAATGCTTATGATTCACATACCTCTGTGGTGCTCATGTATGCACTTGGGGTTTGGTTTTGTAAAACTTAAGGAGTCAATTTGTCACCTTAAAAAGCAATGTTCAGGTTGATGGGTTTACAAGCAGAATAGTTCAGGTTGATGGGTTTACAAGCAGCTCTGGCTTATTCTTAATCAACCCATTGGGGAAGAACCCTGCTCATGACCCTTGTTGAGGCGTGAGATTTTGATTGATTCCACAGCCACAGGTGGCTTCTTACTCTAACCCAGGCATTTTGCAAATATGGACCCAAAATGTCTGCTGTGGAATGAGGATATAAATGGGTCATCACAAATCCATCACAGTTGTTAGAGAGATAACTCAAAATAGAGATCATATTGATGATGGATAACTTGATATGGGAAGGAAATCTCTTGTCATTACACAATTCTTAAATAAAATATTTGAGGTTGACAAAGCCTTCAGGGAAATGAAACTGGATTGAAAATTTAAACCTTTAATTTTCGATACTTGTTGGTCTGATCAATACTAATTCCAATAAGTTTTTGGGCTATGAAAACAAACAATGCAAGGTATATATAAGCATACATATATACATGCATAAAGCTTGACTATAACATTCAGGTTCTCAATGAAAAATGATGAATTCTGGGAAAGAACCATAGAAATGAATAGAGTTCTTCGAACATTGATCTGGCCTTATTGCAAGTCTGATGCATTTCCAAAGTCCGAACTTCTAAATAAAATGAAATCATGCATTAATCTTTGAAATCCTAAGTTCTGTGTTGTTTTTGACTTTTGGTTTGTTTATTTTAGTGTGCTTCCACATGTAGCATCAACTACACGTGACAGTCTTGTTTATCTTAAGACTAAAACTTTCCCATGTTTGTTCATTCTATGTTCTCTGCCTGGGTAGGCTAGGGCTCTTTATCCTCTCATTTTGCCATTCTTTTCACCCACCTAGACACCAGCTCCTCGGGGAAAGTCCTCCCTGTTCCACAAGTAAGAAAGGAAGCTCCCTGCCCTGTATTCCCATAGCACTTTCTCCTTTCTGTATCTTCATTATCTTTCATCACAGCTGTCACCACAGTACTATAAACCCCTGGAGGGCAACAGATTGTCTTACCTTAGAATCATGAGACATGCTTATTAATACCACGTCCTTTGCAGAAGGGCTCCCAGTGACCACACGCTGAAGCCAAGCGGATGCTTTTCCTGAACCAGCCAAAAGGCACCTAGGCCTTTGATGTTGTCAGGGATTGTGTAGACTGTTGCATAATAAAGGCAAAGAAAAATAATCCTTTTTATCTTAACTCTTTTTCAGTGTAATCTTAATACAAAACAAAGTCTGCGTGGCAGGTTTTATAAGACTGCATTTCAGTGTTCTAATTTTCTCAGTTTTATTCACTGTGGGACCAGTCCTGAAGGAACAGAGCTGGCTTGCTCCTTCAGGGTTCCCAGCACAGTTGTCATCAATTATTCTGGAATTCTAAAGGCAAAACAAATCATTGCTGGGGAAAGTGTCCATAAAAAATGTATGTCATTTATAATGAGGTTTAGTAGTACATTTCTTCATATTAACGTTCGTGTTATTCAGCAAGTACTTTAAGCCTTAGAAATGCTTACTGTGGGGGTAACCCCTTTGAGTCCCTCCCACTGTGGGAGCTTTTCTGTCCTCTCAATAAATCTTGCTTTCTAGAAAAAAAATGCTTACCGTGCATTGATACTGACTTTATTCAGGTGCCAAATCAAGAAGTATCTTTCTCAAAGTGCATATGCTAATAGTATCTTAAAAAACATTCTAACAGAAATTGTAGTGCTGAATGACATGATCTCATGTAAAAGGCTTTCTGGCTGTTGCTGTTTTCATTTAATATTTGCTAGATAACCTAGAGAGAACTTTCATTCTTTTTAGTAATGAATATTTTTTAAAAATCGAGCAGTATGACATATGGGTTAAGAGCAACTGCTTTAGAATCCAATGACCTAGTCTCAAATTCTTTTTCAGCTATTTGTAGGATAACTAATTCATCTGAGTTCATCCAGACACTCCCAGTTTTAGCACTGCAAGTCCTACATCCTGGAAAATCCCTTGGTCCTAAGCAAACTGAAATGACTGGTTACCCTAGAAATATAATACCTTGTTCGAGTCACTTTCTTTAATTCTCATTTTTCTCATCTATAAAATAGAAATGATAAAATGCCTGCCTCATTAAGTTGCTATAGGGCTTAAATGAGTTAATTCATGTACAACTATTAGCAGGGTACTTAGCACATAGGAAAGTTAAATAAATTTAGCTATTGCTATCCTTATTAGCTAGTATAATGTTTTGAACAGTGAGACATTATGGAATTAAATGAAAAGAACAGAACCACATTAGCATGTTAGTGACAATGCTGAGAACTAAGATAAAGTCCTCCCATGGCTAAGCCTCTCTTCCTTCCATCCAGAGTCATTGAGAGAGTAGAAACTGGGGTGAGGAGTGAGGAGTGAGGATTTGGAGGATGTTTAGCCTCTAAACACAATCCAGAGGTCTGTGACAACAACAGACTAAATCAAGAGCCATGATGCATCCAACATTCCAGGAATAGGGCTCACCATGGTTACCTCCAGTTGTCTAGCCCAAGCAAGGGCAGGACAGATTATCTAAATCCTGACTCTAGTCACTGGGCTATTACCACATCTTTGGAAGAACTGTCTTAGAAGGTGCAACTTATTTGAGGTCCTATCTTTGTGTTGCCAAAGGTTCTCTTGTAGGAGAACCTTTTCAAACATTTGTCAAGTTGTACCTCATAAATTTAGTACATCTAATAAAGTATATTGAACTCTTAAATACTAAGTACTCTGCTACATATACAGAGATAATAGGAGCACCCTTATCCTCAAGTATTTCCCAGTCTCAGTTGTACCAATCATCAAATAAATGAGAATTCTAAGTAGGTATTTGGTAATACCATGGGAGTTACAAAGACAAGTCAAATCTAATGATGATATAACGAACTTGATAGCTTTCAGTGTTTAGTCATTTAGCTTCATTCATTCAGTATGTCAAGAACCTTGTATTTGTTTTTCTATCCACTTGTTTGCTTCCTTCAAAGCACTTATGATAGCAGTCAGTTATCTCATGTCTGCTGTACTGGTTAGGGTACAGGCTAAGCTGCTATAACAAAGAGGTACAAGACTAGAGTGACTCAACCAAGTTAGAAGTTTGTCTCAGATTTATCGGTCTAGAGGTCAGTGAGCTATCAGGTAAGTAAGGGTCTGTATCACAAGGTCATCCGAGGCTCCAGATTCTTGCCTTCTGTCTTGTGCCCATCACCCCCTTGGGTATTGCCATGATCTTCATTGTTAGAACTGACTTCATATTCAGATCATATTTATGGTCTAATCTCATGAGAAAGACAAAGAAAGGGTATAGGGCAAATAGTTTCTTCTTTAAGGAAGTGATCTAGAAGCAACATACATCACTTGTATTCACATCCCAGTCATGTGTTCACACCTAGGGGGAGGTTGGGAAGTATAGTTTTTAGGTGGGTGGGCACATGTTAAAACTCCTTGGCTGAGAAAGGTATATGTAGGGAGGAGGAGGACTAAAGGGAAGAAAAGCAGGATGGACAATGGAGACATTTAGTAGTCTCATGATGCGAATTTGTGGGGTTTTTTTTGTTTATAGTTTGGTTCCTCCATGGGGCCAGAGACTGTATATCTGTCTCATTCACTGTCTCTGGAAACTAGAATACATACCTAACGCATAGTAGACACTCAGTGCCTACTGATATGTTGAATGAATGAAATTAATAACTACAAACTGAAAAGTATCAAGTTTGTTTTATCACTTTGAGGTTTTGCTTGTCTTCATAATTCTCTTGGTATTATCAAATACCTATTTTAGAATTTCTACTTATTTGCTGATTGGTATAACTAAGTCTTTAAGCACCAGGCTTGGTGACTGGTGCATAGCAAGTATTCAAAAATGTTCTTTCTTTCCATTTCTTCTAGACAAGAAGACAAGATTCATATATAACAGCAGTCCCCAACCTTTTTGGCATCAGAGACCGGTTTCATGGAAGACAATTTTTTCGTGGATGGGGGTGGGAGGGACGTGCAGTCAAACCTCACTGCTAATGTTAATCTGTGTTTGCAGCCACTCCCCTGCACTAGCATCATCACCTGAGCTCCACCTCAGATCATCAGGCATCCCTTGCACGCACAGTTCAAAATAGGGTTTGTGCTCCTATGAAAATGTAATGCCACCACTGATCTGACAGGATGTGAAGCTCAGGTGGTAACACAAGTGATGGGGCCCTCCTTTTGTGCAGCCCAGTCCCTACAGGCCATGGACCTGTACCAATCTGTGGCCTATGGGTTGTTGACCCCTTATATATAGAATATAAAATATATTTTAAAAATAATGTTGAAACTATTATGTTGCCATTCAGAGAGAAATCTGAAGCATTTTCAGTTGCAGAATACCCTTAAACATTATCATCAGGTCATCTGACAACAACTGACCAGCAGCTAACAGGCAACTAACTGAATAGCTGTTTTAACCCTTTGTTTCTTTCCAAAATATAAGAGCATCTACTTGACAATTTTCAGAAAAATAAAAAATACTATGTTGATAATATATGTGAGTTTGGGGCAAAAATAATAAAAGCAAAGATAAAACAACCAGGCACAGTGGTTCATGTCTATAATTCCAACACTTTGGGAGGCCAAGTTGGGAGGATTGCTTGAGACCAGGAGTTTGAGACCAGTCTGGGCAGCATAGCGAGACCTCGTCTCTACAAAAAAAATAAAAAAAACTAAGCTGGGCATGGTGATGTGTGTCTGTAGTCCCAGCTACTCAGAAGGCTGAGGTGGGAGGATTACCTGTACCCAGAAGGTTGAGGCAGTGGTGAGTTGTGATCTTGTCCTGCACTCCAGCCTGGGTGATGGGAGTGAGAGCCTGACTTTAAAAAAAAAAAGACGAAACAGAAGGTATACATTGACTCTGACCTGTTTTTACACACATAGGAGAGGGATATTTGATTCTCTGTTTTCTTTCCAACTACTCTTTTCAAGAAGCATTTATTCTGGAAACTACTTTGTGTTGGGTGACAGATTAAATTCCAACTAATTGTTAACCAAATTTTTTTTAAAGCACTTGAAGTGGAATTGACTTTTGTTTGTGGCCCAATCTGTTCATTCAGTCTTTTTTTTTTTTTTTTTTTTGAGTTGGAGTCTCACTCTGTCGCCCAGACTGGAGTGCAGTAGCCGCGCCAGCCACTGCAGCCTCGACCTGCTGGGCTCCGGCGATCCTTTCACCTCAGACTTCCGAGTAGCTGGAACTACAGGCGTGCACTCCTACGCCCGACTAATATTTTGATTTACTGTAGAGATGAGGTCTCACCAAGTTGCCCAGGTGGGTCTCAAACCCGCTGGCTCAGGCAATCCACTCAACTCAGCCTCCCAAAGCACGGGATTACAGGCTGAGACACCGAGCCCGGCTTGTTCATTCAGTCTTTAACTAGAACAAAGCACAATCTTTAGGAGTTGTGTTCAGAGGACTCCAAACATCAGATGTGGAAAATTATATCCTGCAGATTATTTTTAGGAATTACTTTTTTTAAATATGAGAATTTAATGCTCATATTGAATTATTGACATAGTACTTGGTTGTTGGTTCCTTTCCAGGACACATTTGATGTTGGCTTCTCCTCACATTTTTTGAAATTTTATAGAACAAAAAAGTGCTGCATCTTTTGCAGGTTCTTATTTATTTGTAGTTTTACTCAGACCATTTTAACTTTTCACATACCAGCTTTTTTATGATGTCAGTTTTGCCCTGAAACATGATTTATTTCAGACTACTCAAAAAGGATGACAGTAAGATGGTATCCAAAGTTTAGATGAGATATATAGAATTTCAGATAACTATCTGAATTTGGTTGGCTGAACATCAAAGCATCATTTCTGTCCTTGGAAATGTATTACCTATTCTTTAACCTACATAAATCTTCCACCTCCTTCAAGGTAAAACTAAAATCTTTTCAGTTCCGTGAAACTTTTTTAACCAGGCACTTCTGCAATAAAAGAACTTTCTTTTAAACCCATCCTTTCCAGTGTCTTTGAGAGTTACCCTGTCCAGGGAGCCGAGAGCTCCAGGCTATACTTAAAATGTAAGTCCTGGTAGATATTCACCGTTTTTATATAGCATCTGCTTGAATTGCTCTTTTTCTTAGTCTCTGTATTGTTGAATCCTGCTCCTTCTTTGCTATGTTTTCTCCTTCTTCTTCTAGTTTGACATTCAGGTTTGATACAAAGAGCAACATTTGCTAGGTCATTTTAAAACACTTTTTTCCACTGCTCAAAACAGTTTTCGAACTTGCCAATTTTGATGCCTTTAGTGCTTCTGCCGTTTTTTCTTTCATCTCTTCCACATCAGCAAAACATTTCCCTTTGAGGACTTTTTCATCGGTAGAAGCAAAAAAAAAAGTCTCTCAAGCCAAGATCAAGTGAATGGGGGAGGGGAGGACATGGGTGTCATGCCATTGTTGGTCAAAAATTGCTGAACACTCTGTGTGGTGTGGGCAGGTAGGTTGTCATGGTGGAAGAACCAGTCACCTGTTTGCCACAACTCGAGACGTTTCTTGTGCAAATCTCACAGCCTTCTCAAAACTTCCAAATAAAAACTTTGGTTGACCGTTTGATCCAGAAGAACAAATTCCAAGTGGAATTTTGGAGGACCCGCCCTCCAAAAAGATAAATTTGGTTTTTTTGGGGTCCCTCTTGTAGGTGGGTTTCACTAGGAGAATGGAATATTTGAATTACCCTCTTAGACTGTGCCATTGATTAATATTTTGTATTAGTGTCAGAAGTTATGCATATTTTAAATTTATTGCTTATAATTTGTTGCCCCTTTTCTTCCTGGGGATAAAAGAAAAGAAAGTGAGAAGAAAATAAATCTTTTTTTAAAAAAGTTTTATTGTAAAGATATGGGGTACAATTCAAGGTTAGGGATACAAACATTGATCATGCAAGTACCCTTGTTGATGAGGTGTGTCCTTCCCGCCCCTGGCAGTTTCCCTCAACTGCCAATCCCCCCCACCAACAGTTTCCCATTACTGCCAATCGCTTTCATATGGCATTATAGTTATTCAAGGTCCTCTTATGAGTGAGAACATATGGAACTCTGTTCTTTGTTTCTGTGATAAATCGCTGCGTATGATCGACTCCAGATCCATCCAGGTTGCTGCAAAGTCCATATATTTGTCGTTCTTTATGGCTGCATAATATTCCATTGTGTATATGTACCACATTTTTTTAATCCAGTCCAGCTTCGATGGGCAACATGGTTGGTTCCATGTTTTTGCTATTGTGAATAGAGCTGCAACAAACATACGTGCGCAGGTATCTTCTTTGTAGAATAATTTGAGTTCCTCCGGGTATATTCCCATTAAGGGAATTGCTGGGTCATAGGGAAGGTCAATTTCTAGTTCTTTCAGAAACCTCTAGACTGTTTTCCAGAGAGGTTGTACAAGTTTGCATTCCCACCAGCAGTGTAGAAGCGTTTCTTTTTTTCCACATCCTCGCCAGCATCTGTTGTTGTTTGTTTTATTAATGATGGCCATTCTTACAGGGGTTAGGTGATATCTCAATGTGGTTTTGATTTGCATTTCTCTACTGATGAGTGAAGCTGAGCACTTTTTCATGTGTCTGTTGGCTGCTCGTATATCTTCTTTTTGGAAGTGTCTATTCATGTCTTTTGCCCACTTTTTAAAGGGGCTGTTTGTTTTTTTCCCTTCGGTGCGTTTGAGTTCCTTGTAGATCCTAGATGTTAGGCCTTTGTCAGATATACAGTTGGCAAATATTTTTTCCCATTCTGTGGGCTGTCTCCCTGCTCTCTTGATGGTTTCTTTTGCTTTGCAGAAGCTCATTAATTTGATGAGGTCCCACTTGTCTATCTTATTTCTTAAGGTATTGACCTTTAGGGTTCTGAATAGGAATTGGTTCCCAGTTCCAATTTCCATAAGGGTATCTCCTGCGTTTTCTAAGATTCTCATAGTTTGAGGTTTTATGTGTAGGTCTTTGATCCATTTAGAGTTGATTTTGCATATTGTGATAGGTAGGGGTCCTGTTTCAATCTTCTGCATGTGGTTAGCCAGTTTTCCCAGCACCATTTACTGAATAGGTTTTCCTCTCCCCAGTGGTTGTTGTTGGAGGCTTTGTCAAAGATGAGTTGGTTGGGGAATTGAGGCTTTGCTTCCAGAATCTCTATTCTGTTCCATTGGTCTGTGTGCCAGTTTTTATACCAATACCAGGCTGTTTTGATTATTGTTGTTGCCCCTTTTCTCCCTGGGGATAAAAGAAAAGAAAGTGAGAAGAAAATAAATCTTAATGTAGTCTCCAGACTGAGCACTCAGAGCTATTTGGATCAATACTTCCAAACTCTGGCACATCAACCTCTGAGTTATTGTCCTTCTTTAAACACACAGTTTACCTCAGCTCATAGATCAGATGACTCAAGAACAAAATGAATTCCGTTGTTGATAAAGGACATTCATCTTTTTTGTCACTTGTCTCAATTAGTATGGCTACTTCTGGGACCCGTTTTCTATATACCTAGTAGAATATGTTTTCTCTACATATTTTGATCTTGAGTACATATAGAATGGGTGTGTCTGTGTTAAAGTTAAAGGGTTTGCCTTTGCGTCTATCAAACGATGTGTCCTAAATTCCAGGTTTATGCTGATTTGTCTTAAGTTTAAGCTGCTATTCACTTGTTTCTGCTTTTGTAGCCTGCATTCCAGCATGAGGTTACGTTTGACATTAGGAATGCTCAAAACCCAAAGTTAAATTTCAAATATCCCATGACTAGCAGAACACATGAGTTAGATTTTAAAAACGTGAGAAAGCATACATTGTTCAAGTCCAAAATGGTAGTTCATGACAATTACATTTTAAAAGTAAAACATCCTCCTTTGCATAGATACTTCAAAAAGTGTCTGTGAGCCTATGAGTTTTTGAAATCTAGTTTGATGTACCCTCAGAGAAACATAAATACTACATACACACTTACTTGCCACAAACACTTAACAATTTTAATAAGAAATGAATGTTGATCAGCTATTGAGTCAACTTTGTGTAGTGCCTAGGCAAAGATGGTTTATTTCTGCTTTACTGCTTCATTAGCTTTGATTAGGTGATTCCAAAGTCAGATTCATCTTCCTTAGTTTAAGAAGCCTGCCACAAACCATTGTCTCCTTTTATTCTCACAACAATTCAGGGAATAGTGCTAATAGCATCTGCCTTGGAGTCAGATTGCCCTAAATCTCTTTTCTTGTTCTGCAGTTTCTGCCTGTGTTACTTATAGTAAGTTCCGTACCTCTCTAAGCTTTACTTTCTTCATCAATAGCACACTTGTGATGTTACTTTTTAAAAAAAAAAAAACTTCATAGACTGTTTAAGGATGAAATGAGCGTGTGTTTTAAGTATTTGTCATTAGTGTTATCTTCCTTTTGCAAGTGAGGAAACAGGTTTCCTAAGAGTTGAATGACTTATTGAAGGTCAGCGATTTGATAGGGATGTCCAACCCCAGTCCTCTGATGCCTGTGATTTTTCTACAACAGGGCAACCACACAGCACAAGACCATCCCTTGTAGGGCCACCACCAGCTCACACTATGTGTTAGTTTAAAAAGGAAGTTTCCCTTCCTTTGGTGGTCATAGACCTGTGCCAGAGGCTAGCATCCTCTACCATAAGTCTTGGATTTTGTGCCAGTGTTGGGATTTGAACATGCATCTCTGGGATCTAAAACAAAATCATGTAGAGTGGTACACTTCAGGAGACACATGGAAAGAACAGATGAGGATGACTGAGGGATAATACCGTTACGAAGGTGATGTGGAGTGATAAGGCGTGCCGTCGGGTGCAGCATGGTGTGTGTGTGTGCTATGACATGGTGTGTTGGGGATCTTGGGATGATGTAGGGGGACACGACATGGTGTGTGGTGCAGTGTGCTTTGTGTTATGACACGTTACTGCTTCATTAGCTGTGAGGAGATTCCAAACTCAGATCCATCTTCCTTAGCTTAAGAAGCCTGCCACAAAACTTTGTCTCCTTTTATTTTCACAATTCAGATAATAGTGCTAATATCATCTGCTAATAGTACTCTATAAGCATATTCATTGAGTCACTCCATAAACAAGTACCAAACAAAAATCTACATGCCACAGGTGTGCTTAGCACCAGAGAAGAAGCGAAGCACAGGTGTGGTCCATGTCTTCCAGGAACTCACAGTGTGAGGAAAATAAAACATGAAGAAGAGAATGAAGAAAGTTCTAGCCTGAACCCTGAGAACCTAAAAGAGGTCATGCCTGTCTTAAGATGTTTGAAAGTCTGTCACGTGGCAGATGGAAGCTGGGCTGGGAGTTCCCGTCATAGTTTGTACAACACTCATGCTATCATCCCATACTTGTTTTTTCTTCGTTTTTAAATGAAATCAGATTGTTAAAGAGTAATACATGGGCCAGACTCGGTGGCTCAGCCTGTAATCCCAGCACTTTGAGAGGCCGAGGCAAGTGGATTGCCTGAGCCTGAGGGTTGGAGACCTGCCTGGGCAACTTGGCGAGACCTCGTCTCTACAATAAATAAAAAATTAGCCGGGCGTGGTAGCGCTCACCTGTAGTTCTAGCTACTGGGAAGGCTGAGGCAGAAGGATCGCCGGAGCCCAGCAGGTCAACGCTGCGGCGGCCGAGAGTGTGCCACTGCACTCCAGTCTGGGCAACAAAGTGAGACTCCAACTCAAAAAAAAAAAGTAACACATTCTATTAATTCAAAGAGGAAAATAGCCTGGGCACAGTGACTCATGCCTGTAATCCCAGCACTTCGGGAGGCCGAAGTGAGAGAATTGCCTGAGCCCACGCGTTCGAGACCAGCCTGGGCAACATGGTGAGACCTCGTCTCTACAATAAAATTATTTTTTAAAAAAAGGAAAAGAATTGTTAAAAAGAAGTACACACAGTGAAAAATCTGCCTTCCACTTCTGTTACTCCCCATCCATTCCAACCCCACATGGTAAATAACTGGTTTCGTATGTACCTCTCCGTGTCTCTTTATGCAGATACAAACAAATGCAAATGTGTTTGTATTTTACATGAGATTTAGTATTTTATTTATCTATATCTGTATATGTAACTATATCTATATCGATACACACTTATTCTGCATCTTACTTTTTAACCACTTACTTCTTAATATTTTTCTGGAAATTTCTTCATGTCAATACATGGAGATCATTGCCACTCTTTTGTACAGCTACACAGTATTCTATGTGTAGAAATACATAATCTGTATAGCCAGACGTTGTTGATCAATATTTGAATTGATTCTAATTTTTAATTCAAATCATATCGCAGTGAATGACCTTGTTCATATTCATTTTGTATATGTGCATTTTGCATATGTACAAGTAAGTCTATAGGATAATTTTTATAAGTAAGATTGCTGGTTCCAAGAGCAAATTCATTTGTAATTTGGATAGGAATTTCCAAACTGCCTCCCTATGGGTCATATCATATTGTACTCCTCCCAGCCTCCTTTCAGTATAAGAATGCCTATTTTACCCCAGCCTCACCAAAGAGTGTGTTGCCATACTCGAAACAGCTTCCCCAAAATGATAAGGGAGAAATGTCATTTCTGTGACTATTTAAATTTCATTTTTATGTTCCAGGATCATATTTCTTTTTCTGGGCAAAGTGTTTATTTATGTTCTTTTTTTTATTTAAGCAGAATGATAGTGTTTTTCTTCTTAACTTCTAGGAACTTATATATTAAGAAGATTAACCCTTTGTGTGTTGTATTGCTTTCTAATTATTTGTTGAAATGTCTGTTTTCACTAATAGATGGTGAATACAAAACTGGACTAAAGCCTGGAAGCAACAGAGATGTATCTTTAAGTTCAATTTTTAAAATAATCGGCTGGCCAGTGTGGCTTATGCCGGTAATCTCAGCACTTTGGGAGGCCAAGGCAAGAGGATTACTTGAAGACAGGAGTTTGAAACCAGCCTGCGCAACAAACAAGAACCCATCTTGACAATAAATAAATAAAATAAAAATGAGCCATTAATAAGTATCAGGCATTATTCTTAGTGCTTTGATTGCACTGTTATTTAGTCTTCACAATAATTCTTTAAGATGACAATTATTATTAATAGATGAAACTGAAGCACAAGGGTATTAGGTAATCTGCCCAAGTTATAGAGCTAGTAAATGGTGAAGTTTAAAGCCATACATTTGATCCCAGGACCTAGGTTGCTAGCTACAACATTTATTAATAATTGGATATGCAGAACAAGCAGTGAGAACATGTCAATGGAAATATTCAAACTCAGGTTGGGAGATTACCAGTTCGGAATCTTGTGAATGAGGTCCTGAATTGGGAGTGGTACACATTAGATGACCTGAAGGAATTCTTCCAATCTTTCTTTCTTTCTGATATTGCCCTGCCTGACCAAAAAGATGAATCAGGATATTCATTATCCCATATGGTATCTATTTGCTTCTATTATTAGCGTTTACTGGATATTGCTACCCACCCAGCATCACTTTCACTGTCGCTGGAGGACCCCGACATCCATTTACAAACAGTAGTCTTGTAGTACATTTTTGTGACACATCAGGCTACTAAGCTTATGTATATATAAGAATGCCCTTCATTGTGACGCTTTGCACATAGTAAGTGCAAATCTTTTTCATTGAATTATCAAACGATTGGTTATAAAGCTATTCTAAAAGCTCTCGAATGTGACTTGGTCAGATGGTAACATGGAGATAATCATCCAGTCATACTGTGCAAGGACATGAAGACATGTAAGACGTGTTTCTCAACAAGTGTATAGAAGAAGACAACTGACAACAAAGGCAGAAAAGCCAATGAGTGCCAAATGAATGAGCATGGCCCTTGGAGCAGTGATGAGGAAAAAAGCACTGTGGAGTAGTAGGGAGAAACTTCCTAAGGGAGAGGGAGCCTCACCAGATACTTTATTTAGATTTGGGGAAGACCAAAAGAACCTTTCAGCTGAGGGGAAGAGCTTGAACAAACACACAGAAGTAGAAAATCTTTTGGTATGTTTGTGGGCTTGAGCATGTGTTTCTTGAGAGTCTTAGAAATAAAACCCTAAAGGCAGACTGGACTCCTGTTGAAGAGAGCCTTCAATTCTAAGCCAAGGGATGGGCGAAGCTAATCACCCAAAGCTTTGGAATAGAGGAGTGACATGGTAAAAGAGTTGTTTTAATGAGGTAAATATGTCAGCCATGTGTAGGCTAGGATAGAGTGAGAAGAGGTAAGGCTGGAAGCCAGAGAACACTTAGAAAACTATCACAATAATCCCAGTAGAAGGTTATAAGTCTATTTGGGGGAGTAGCTATGGAATGGGAAGAAAAAAAGAAAAGTCATAGAGCAAAATTATGGATGACTCCAAACATATGACATCCTAGAATAGGCAAAACTATGGAGGCTGTACAAAGATAAGTGGTTTCTGGGGGTTAGTAAGAAAGGAAGGATGAATTGGCAGAGCACAGAGGAATTTTGAGCAAAGTGAAAATACTCTATATCATACTATAATGGTGGATACACATATTATACTTTTGTCCAAACCTATATCATGTGCAATACCAAGAGTGAACACTGATGTAAACTGTGGACTTTAGGTGATGAAGTGTCATTTTAGGTTCATCAGTTGTAACAAATGCACCACTTTAGATGTTGGTCATGGAGGTGGCTCTGCACGTATCTAGGTTAGTTTGGGCTGACATAACAAACTACCGTAAGCTGGGAAGCGTATAAACAATAAACATTTATTTCTCACAGTTCTGGAGACTAGAAAGTCCAAGATCAAGGCACTGGTAGACTCATCTGATAAGGGCTTGCCTTCTGGTTTATAGATGGCACCTCATATGGTGGAAGGGGAAACATACCCCTTGGACCTCTTTGATAAGGGCACTAGTCCCATTCATGAGAGCTCCTCCCTCATGGTCTCATTACCTCTCAAAGGCCTCACCTCCTAATACCACTGCCATGGGGGTTAGAATTTCAGCATGTGAATTTTGGGGAGATACAAGCATTCAGACCAGAGCAGCATGTGTAGAGGCTTCCTCTCAATTTTCCACTCAAATTACTTCCTCTCAATTTTGATGTGAACTGAAATCTGCTAAAAACAAAATAAAGTCTTTTTTTTAAAGGAATTATGTGATTAGTTAGATACTTCTATGTGGGAGTGGGAACAAAAGAACTATTGAAGTGCAAACAAATTACAGTACACGTTTTGGTGTTGTTATTTATGTTGTGCATAGCATTGAGAAAATGTGACTAAGAATAATTATTCTCTCTTTGGAAATCAAAGAACAAAATTCTATCAACAAATGATAAATAGAAAGATGCTTCTGGATAGCCCAGCTTTTGTTCCAAAGGTAACTCTTTGCATGATGGAGGTAACTTAGAACTTTCTCTGTGTTAAAAACTTTAGGAGTAGGGTCAAACACCTCGGGTCCCATCCCACTGTGGAAGCTTTTCTATTTTCTCAATAAATCCTGCTTTCTGGGGGGGGGGAAATAAAGAAGAACTTTAGGAGTAGAATACATTTAAACTAGGTAGGTGAATTAGAGGACAAGCGTGATGGCTGCATAACTCCTCGAATATACAAAAACTGAATTATACACTTTAAAAGAGTCAATTTTGTGGTAGGTGAATTGTTATCAATATAATTTTTATTTTAAGAAAGCAGTAGGATGCCTGTGTAGGGTTTTAAGGACCTTTGCTTAAGATATAAGTTAAACTATAAATAAATATTCACTTCACCCTCCTCCCAAAAATAATTATTCTCCAAAATCGCATTTTCATCTTTAGACAGCAAGCAAAAGACAAAACAAAAACTTGACACCACCAAGCTCCTCAAACTTTCACTCTCATTCCATCTCAGCACCCTCAGCTTTCTGCTTTTCAAACACTGGTGGAAACTCTCAAACAAACTTAGACCAGGGCCTATCTGTTAGATCAGGTTTTTTTCTCTAAGATAATTTGCTACAGTGAAAACTTCCTAGGCAGCACAAAACCTGGTTCCACATTAAAAAAAAAAAAACAACCTAATGAATCATTTTTTATTAAACATTAGTTTTATTAGACCAAAAGCTAAATCTATTATTCTGACAGACAAATTTTAAATAAGACAGTGAGTTGAGGAAAGAAAGAGTAGTTACTCATATTCTAAAGCCCCTAAGTGTATCATCAGCTTTGACTTAGTCTTTTGCTGGAGAATGCAGGCTCATTTTATTTTTTGTTTAAACTCTGTTACCTAGTCATAGATAAAACTGCAAAGAATGAGTGTACCTGGATTTCTCAGTACCTATTTGTCATGTTAAATCACAGGCCACTTAATTTCAGAAGGAGAATGTTTTCTAGGTGACACAGAGGCTCCTGGAGCCTCCCTGGTATATTCATCCCTCATATAGGGCTCTGTTGTCAAATATGTCATAGCCTCCATCCTATGGGCCTGCTGATCTCGGAGCACTCAGGAAAGATGAGTGGGCCCATTCAGGGAGACAGCCTCACGGCCTAACCCCTGTGCAGGCCACTGTTATCCACCACATGGGCAGCTTCAGGGCAAAGGATTCTGGGAAACATGAATGCAGATTATTTTCAGTCATTGATTCTGGTCTTAAATTCTTGAATTTTAATACATAACCCTCTCCCCACTGTCATTACAGTTTTTTTTTTTAATTATGCCTCCTGAGCCGGGCTCGGTGGCTCAGCCTGTAATCCCGTGCTTTGGGAGGCTGAGGTGAGTGGATTGCCTGAGCCCGCGAGTTCGAGACCCGCCTGGGCAACTTGGCGAGACCTCGTCTCTACAATAAATCAAAAAACTTAGCCAGGCGTGGTAGTACGTGCCTATAGTTCCAGCTACTTGGAAGGCTGAGGTGGAAGGATCGCCGGAGCCCAGCAGGTCGAGGCTGCGGTGGCCGGGAGTGACCACTGCACTCCAGTCTGGGCGACAGAGTGAGACTCCAACTCAAAAAAAAAAAAAAGTATGCCTCCTTTTAAAAAAACATTTTTCAATTTAACAGGATTTATGTTCCATATACCTGTTAATACTGGCTCTATTCAAACAATAATTGTTTTTTGTTTTCATAATTCCAGGTAGAAGGGTAAGCCAGATGTTTCTCTAATAGAGCATTTCTACCTTGGTATAATCAATCTTTTTTTCTGCTCTTCTCTAGGTTTTCATTTCAGATCAATTAGAGGGACTTTATTGAGTTATAGAAGTGTCATCTTAAACCATAGAACTCTTATTTCAATCCTAATGAGTTGAATGTCCTCTACCCACATGGGAGAAAGCTTATCTATGGGCACTAAGCCCTCCTATTCCTTTCTATTTATAATATTGGTAAATTGCAACCTTCTGTGCTCAAACCAGTTGTCATCACAGTCATGGCAGGACCTATGTCAGCTACATCCCAAGAAAGTATGTGATGAACTAGCACCTACTCATGGAGCTGTGCAGACAGCGTGGCCTTGCACCTCTGGGAACTTTGCCATCTAAGGCAGACCCCAGAAAGCATGAATGTGGATTGGCTGTATGAAACTCCTTCTGGCCCAAACTACCCAGAAAGCATGTCATTAGAGGTACAGGAACAAACTAATGGACAGATAGTAATGTGTTAGAGATGACTTGAATCGTCCTTGCAAAATAGAGACAATAATAAAAAGCTCTCTTTTACTGAGTGTGTACTATGTGCTAGGCAAAGATCTAAGGGCATTATCTCATTTAATCCTCCTAACAGGCCAATAAGGTGGGACCTATATTGCCTTATATTAATGAGGCTCTAAGAGACTACCTTGCCCAGAGTCTCACAACTGATAGTGGTAGAACCAGAATACAAACTCCCTAACCTGGAGGTCAGCAACTGATTGAACTCCATTCTGTGAGGATGTGTCCATGTTAAGAACTAGGATTTTAGGATTGAAGCTTTCCTTGGGAAAAGTAAAACCATCTTCAGCAAGTCACCTTTATCTTTCCATTCCTTATTATTTCCAGAGAATTTTTTAAAAATAAAATAAAACACTTACCCTTAATGAGATTACTGAATTTTTCTGCCTTGCCATTAGTATTTCTGAACTATGACATTGGTAGCTACAAAAGCCAGATTTTATCAGCGCACGTTGTGATTTAACAGCGTTATTTTTCTGCTAATTTTCATCTTCCTTCTATTAGTTTTTAACTAGAAATAATGATCTATGGATCCTTCAGTTTTTATTATAAGTACTTTCCTGAAAAGTTCCCTGTAAATTGAAATTGTGAAAATTAATGTCATTTTAAATGTGTCCAAGGCAAGTGAATTTGCTGCACCCTCTTAGTTCAGCCACTTCCTGAGAAGGCATCTATGGGTCTACACATTGACACTTGAAGTACATCTGTCTCCACATGAATCAGATTTCTAGATGGTCCAGGAAACTGCTGGAGAGAATGACGAGATCAGATATTCCAGGGAACATATATCCATATATATATATATATATTAATTTCTAGTCTAGACAAGGAAAGCACTCTTATTTAGTGGATTTATATTTAACAATGTGACAATATGGGTTTCTACCTGAGGCAGTCAGCTTGTGCCCTCTGCCTTAGTTCCCACGTTTGCCAGCTCTGCAGGAATCGCTGACAAGAATTAATTGGCTTTCCTGAGCCTGAAGGTTCAGTTCTGCTTCTCAGTTCCAGCAGTCCCCACAGGTCTCTGCTCCAACATAATTTATTGTCTAGAAGGACTTCCTGTTTACAAGAGTTCTAACTGATAGGTACCATATAATGTATACGTATTTTTCAAAAGCAGTGTGTTAGAACCTTGAGGCTCTTTCAAGGTATTTAGCTCGATTTTTTTTTTTAAATGGGACATAACCATATTCAAAGTATTTTGAGTATTCATTGTGTTGGCTCTAACATGGTCTCATCTGAAATGTGTGGGGAAAAAATTTTAAGTGTGATTTACACAAATGACTGTGTTCTTCTTCCTCTAGTTGATAGCATTTGTTGAGTGTAGCAAAGGGGACCTTACAATTACATACTGGGCTCTCTGGGAAAGACAGATTGGGAGGATAAGCATTTTAGGCATTGGTCCTTCCCAATTATTGATCCTATTTATGCACTCTCAAATAATGTAGTTGTAATCTAGATTCTTTTCCCTCAATTATTACCACATATCTGGGACGGCCCTATTCTCTGAGGCATCACATTAGGGGAAGTTATACTGATTCTATTTACAGGAAAGGAAAAAGTAAAAAGAAAGTTGTGTACCACTATAGTGATAGCCAATTAGTACAAAAATCTTGGAAAGTTGGAAGGGAATTCTGCAGTTGTCACATCCAGCTTTTCACAAAGTGCTGGTTTCTGTCTAGACAAACAGTGGACCTCTCTCTGCCTGAGTGTTTATTGGGATCAAAACATTCTTGTTCTGAGATGCAGCTTCATTCCATTGTTAGATTTTTAAGATTGTTTTTAAAATAACAGATTTAAAATGTCCTCTTTGTAACTTGCATTAAGTAGTTCTAGTTTATTCTCAGTAGCTGCATAGAATAAGTCAACTCATTGATTAATGAACTGATTGGTCTATTTATTAATATTCATTCTGTATTGAATACCTACTATGTCCAATATAGTATACTAGACATACACTTCAAACTTCAGGAGCCAAGAGATTAGTAGGAGATAATGTGGGCATATATATCATACACGCCACATGAGCAATATAAATTCAGTGCTGTAAGAATGAGGAGGGGCACAAGAGGAGGGAGTCAGACCCTGAAGACATGGCCAGTGTTGTGATCTGAATGTTTGTGTCTTCCTAAAATTCATATGTTGAAAATCTAACCTTCATGGTAATGGTATGTGGTGGTGGGGTTTTGGGGGAGATGATTAGGTCATGAGGGCTCTGACCTCTTTCATAAGGGATTAGTGCTCTTATAAAAGAAGTCTCAGAGATCCCTCAATCCTTCCACCATGTGAGATTACAGCAAAAAAAAAAGATCATCTAGGAAGCACTAGTCATTTAAACTACTGGCACATTGAGCTTGGACTTCTCAGCTTCCAGAATAAACTTCTGTTGTTAATGATCTACCTTGTGTTTGGTACTTTTTGCAGCAGCAGCAGCAGCAGTCAGAATGCACTAAGACAGTCAGCAAATTCATCATGGAGAAGGTGACATTTAAAGTTTCTTAGGTTTAATCACCGGAGATTGAATGATAGCAATTTGGGTTGGGCAGGAATTTGGAGTTTGGAAGGATACAGTATTGGAAAAGTGATGGGTAGTTTATATTAACTGAAGCTTGGAGTTTGGGATGGAGCGGGGAAGCAGGGCTAAAAAAGCAGTCAATCGTGTGTGAGACTGTGAGGGCTTTGTATGCCTGGAATAGAGGATAAGAGAGGAGCAGTGGAGACAGGGCTGTGACCAGGTGGAACATACACCATCTCAAATGCCAGTCTGCAGAGTTTAGGGATTATCTAGTGAGGCAAGGCAGAGCCCTGGGGTAGAGTGCTGAGCAAGTGACACTTGTGTTGAGTGTGGTAACTCTGGTGGCAGGACACAGTGGACTGGAGGGATCTACAACATGACAGGCATGGGAGACAGGGCCCAGGAGCCCTGTGGTGGCCCCTGCAATGGAAGTACTGAGTGATAGTTGGATGATAGGGGTGAGACAAAGCCCTGGAAACCACCTGCTGTGCATTCTCCAGGCGAACTTCCCTTTCCCACTCCCCACATCTCTTGACTATTCATATCTATGGACAAACCTCTCACTTTCTGGTGAGCAGTTACTTACTAACACCTGCCAAGTGGTTCCAAGTAACTATGGGAGAAAACCCCAGAATCAAGTGTCTCTAGTGAAAGATCTGAACTATCTCAGGTAGATTGCCCTACCTCCAGTGAGGCCTATATGTAGGCAGAACCCCTATAATGAAAGAAGCTTTAAGAAATCTTTAGGATAGAAGTGTGTGTGTATACATGCATTTAAATGTAATAGCTCTTCCTTAGATGGCCTGTGCATGCTTAGGCAATAAGGTCATCACTACTATTACTTTTTTTGTTATTGAGCTTTTTTTGACCTAACTTGAAAAGAGGGACTGCCATATGCAAAGGAAACTCAGCTAAAATGTACAGATTTGAACTGGTCTATTGCTCATAAAATTAGCCACTTGCTGAGTAAAGTTTCATTAGCAATTTGAAGGAAACTCCCACCCTGTCTTTTCACATAATCATGATATGTGCACTCAATTCTAATTTCCTAATTACTTTCCTTTATTTTGCAAAAATGCTATGTGCCAGGCCCTTATAGGTGGCTACATTAGTGAGCAAAATAGTCAAGAGATTCCTACCCTCATGGAACTTACCTGGCAAGAGAAGACAATAAATGCATAATAAGTAAATATGTTATTTAAACAATATATAAGGAAAAGATAAGTGATACGGGTAAAAGAAAAAATATAGAAGGGTAGAAGACATCAGGACTGCCAGGGAGTAGGGAGGGGAAGGCAGGTTGCAATTTGAGACAGTATTTGGGGTCGTCTTCCTTAAGAAGGTGACATTTGAGCAAAGACTTGGTGGTGAGAGAATTCTGTATACAGAGATCCAAGAAAAGAAAACAGCTAGTACAAAGCTGCTATGGCAGGAGAATGCTAGAACAGAGAAGAGGCTTTGTGTGTTTCCATCGTCCATAGACAAGCAAAGCCTTGTGCAACCAAGAAGAAAGCTGGGAAAAGACAAAAGTTAAGTTTATTTGTAATAATGCTGAATCAAAATTACTTTAAGAAAGGCTTGATTTAAGGAGCTGTAAAAGGTCTTAGAGGAGATTTCCTGGTTTCTAGGTTGTTTGGATTTGAATCCTGGCTCTACCTCTTACTGCCAGTGAGATCTTAAGTAAATTATTTAACACCTGTGTTCCTCAGTTTCCTCATCTGTAAAGTGAGCATAACAACAGTACCAAACCCTCTAGGATTGCTTTGGTGATTAAATGAGTCAATATTAATGGAAACTTGGAAATATGTTAGACACAGCAAGCACTCCAATGTTAGCTATTAGTATGATATTGCTACTACTTTTATATTACGAGTTGATGCTCTAGTCTGATATATTCTTCAGTGTGTCTTAAGGTTTTTTATATCATGCATGCTATGTATATTTATGTGTATGTGATGTGTTTGTATGTAGGTATTGAGAGTGAGAGACTTAATTCATAAAATCATTGTAAGAAATAGGTAAAAGTCCCTCCACTTAGTATATATTGAGGCCTCAATCAATGTTAGTTTCTTCCCCTCTGGGAGCATTTTTCAGCAAAGAAGAGCAATGGAGGGTTTTCCTTTTTGGCTCACTATTAAGGAATTTGTCTGGCTGGTGTATGAGTAGAATGAGTGTCAGATGAAAACATTCTATAGACTCAAACTTGGAGACTTGTTTTGCCCTTAGCACCACCAGTGGAATGAAGGAATTCCCAGGGGTCATTTTGAATATCACTGGAAGTCAAAAAAAATGGGTGGTAGAGGAATTAAAGAGGAGGAAAACAAAATCAGGGGGGAAACAAAAAAATTCAATAGAGAAGCTCATCATTGAGATGATACCACTTTGAGATGAGGCCCCAAACTGGGAGTTCCTTTCTCTGAGGACCTTAAAAAAGAGAATGGTTAGGTTGCAGGAGTCCATGAATGAAAAGACTGAACAAGAGGGTCCAATGAGGCCCCTTCCAGCTCTATGAGTCTCAAAGAACAACCTCTCCAACCAGTTGACTATCCTTTTGCTGCAGTTACAAACCTGAGTTAGCCTACGTTTCCACCTCTACTTAAAAAGCTGTAAATAGGCTGGGCTCGGTGGCTCAGCCTGTAATCCCGCGCCTTGGGAGGCTGAGGTGAATGGATTGCCTGAGCCCGCCTGGGCAGCGAGACCTCATCTCTACAATAAATCAAAAAATCAGCCGGGCGTGGTAGCGCATGCCTGTAATTCCAGCTACTCGGAAGGCTGAGGTGGAAGGATCGCCGGAGCCCAGCAGGTCGAGGCTGCGGTGGCCTGGAGCGGCCACTGCACTCCAGTCTGGGCGACAGAGTGAGACTCCAACTCAAAAAAAAAAAAAAAAAAGCTGTAAATACTTCAGATACAAAGAGGGTTTCTTTTTTTTTTTTTTCTTTTTTAGAGACAGAGTCATACTCTGTCATCCAGGCTGGAATACAGCAGTGGAATCATAGCTCACTGTAGCCTCAACCTCCTGAGCTCAAGCAATCCTCCAGCCTGAGCCTCCTAAGTAACTAGGACAACGGGTGTGTGCCACCACGCCTGGCTAATTTTTTTAAACTTTTTTTTAGAGAGACAGGATCTCTCTATGCCGCCCAGGCTGGTCTCGAACTCCTGGCCTCAAGTGATTTTCCTGCCTTGGCCTCCCAAAGTGTTTGGATTACAGGCATGAGCCACCACACCCTGCTGGGTTTCTTTTTAATAATACTAGTAAAATCAAGTCACTGTGTGTTGAGGTAGTAGATGTTGAAAATAAATTTCCTAGTCCTCTGGGATATGTCTCCAACTTATGTAGGCCTGACAGCTTATGTGCTCCTCTGGGGTCTACTCCCAGAAAAATACTAGAACTTTGGACTATTGGGGAGACAAGGAAAATTAGCATGTTGGTGCCCCAAGGTAACTCCAAGTTCTTGAGGAGAAAGGATGCTGTGTCTCCACAAGGTAGAGGTGGGTGGTGGGTCAGGCAGGAGAAAGAACTGAGGCCAAGCACCCACTTACTGTCTGCTGCTATTTCAATTCATAGGTATGGCAAGTGTCTCCAGTGTCATGGACCGCGGCTTTTCAACAACTTCAAAAGATGGGGAAGGGGCATGTTACACATCTTTGATTTCCAACATCAGTTACCCACCTCAGGAGGATTCTACGTATTTCACTGGAATTCTTCAGAAGGAAAATGGCCATGTCGCCCTTTCAGAGAGCCCTGAGGAGTTGGGTACCTCTAGCCACTCCTTACCAGGTGTGCCTGGAATGGAGCCTCGTGGCTTATTTGGTTCTGATTCAGGCATAGAGATGACTCCTGCAGAGTCCACTGAAGTGAACAAGATCTTAGTAGAGCCCCTGGACCAGATGAAAGCAGAAGCCTGTAAATACATTGACATATCCAGGCCAGAGGAGGTGAAAGATCAGGAGCAATGCCACCTCAAGTTGGAAGATAAAGACTTGGACTTTAAGAGTAAGGACACTGAAATCTCAACAAAACCTGAAGGGATCTGTGAACCTGACAAATCAGCTCCTGTGGAGGGAAAAATCATCAAGGACCATTTATTTGAAGAATCCACATTTGCTCCATACATAGATGATCTGTCTGAAGAGCAGCACCATGCTCCTGTGATCATGGCTCCTGTTAAAATCACACTGACGGAGATTGAACCTTCTGTTGAAACTGCTACCCAAGAGAAGACTCCTGAGAAGCAAGCTATCTGTCTGAAGCCAAGTCCTGACACAGTCCCCACTGTTACTGTCTCAGAACCTGAAGACGACAGCCCAGGATCTGTCACCCCTCCATCTTCTGGAACAGGTAAAAACATCAGTATTTTCTGTCTTGGGAGAATCCATCATATGGAAATCTGAATTCCTAAAACATATGTGAAGCAACGACAATTTGCATTCAAAATACTCATCTAGGTCCACTATCATGGGGAGAAAGGGTCTGCTAGAAGTCCAAATCTCACTTGAACACAATTTTCTTACATAGTAAATCTTCACATTTGCCCCACAACTATAAAATAAAATAAATTAAAATGTTAAAAAGCTTACTTAGTGTTTAAATCTCATTTAGTTTAACTAACTTAATTAACATGCAACTTTTCTGGTCCTATGCTCATTGTACAAAGATTGAGATCCCGAGTTTCCCTTAAACTCCTATCAGATTTTCTCTGTAAAATAATTTTTTTCTTTATTTGAAGAGGATGTAAAAATAACATACTGGAAACATTAAAATTCTCATGCAGCCCTATTGTTCAGAGCAGAGAGGATAGGACAGTACTGCCTACTTCTAGATTAGCTTTTTTCCTGGATCTGGATTGTCTTAGTCTGTTTTCTGTTGCTTATAACAGAATACTTGAAATGGAGTGATTTATAAGAAATGAAATTGTTTTTCTTACGGTTCTGGAGTCTGGGAAGTCTAAGGTTGAGGGGCTGCATCTGTTGAGAGCCTTCTGGCTTGTTGGTGGGGACTCTCTTCTAAAGGGTTCTGAAGTGACATGGCGAAGGGCTGAGCATGCTAACGTGCTCAAGTCTCTCTTCCTCTTCTTATAAAGCCACCAGTTCCACTCCCATGATAACCCATTAACCCATTCAATCCATGAATGGATTGATCCATTCATAAGAGCAGAGCTCTCGTGATCCAATCATCTCTTAAAGGCTCCACCTCTCAATATTACCTCACTGGGGACTAAGTTTCAACATGTGTTTTGGAGGAGACATTGAAACCATAGCACAGGTCTGAAGACATCATGAGGAGAGCACCTTGGTTGTTCTCTTGGACCTGCTGGACCACCTTAGCATTTAACATTCCTGTCCCCAGCTGTAAGTCTGTACATTGAAGGGGAAGGGAAAAGGTGGGCTTCCTGATCCTGTAGGATAGCATAGGAAATGAGAGGAAACCTAAACAAAGCATACTCTTCCCCTCCCCTTTCAGTCTCAGCACATTTTTAACTCTTTCATTTATTGTTGTTCTGCATATAGTTTTATTTTTGAAACCAAAATATGTATTTGATTAGAATTGTATACGTTTAGAATCATTAGGTTGTGATCTTTTTCAATTTGAGCATTCTACTCTGACTTAAGGCAAGATGATAAACCACTCTTGCACACATTCTCTCAAACACAAAGGGGCTTCCCATTTCCTGAGTGAAAGGCCAGAGTGGTAGCAAGCATTTCCTCATTGCATCCCATGCACCACCTCATCCAGTGCAGGAGGAGCAGAGGCAATAAGATGACCCATCTTCTCTTGAACATTTGTATTCCTACCTCTCTTGAATGTCCATGAGCACCAAGGTGTAGAGGACAGTGAAAGCTCCTTTCTCCTACCTCTGGTGCCTGGCAATTTAACACACCCAAAGAGCTTTGCTCAGCATCTTGGGTAAAAGAGCTTCTACCAAACTCTTAAAATGGATTCAGAGCCACAAAGGAGAAGTGATGGCTCTAAACCCTGATTCTATACTACAAGTCCAAGTGTTAGAACAGAATAGACTTAATAAAAGTTCCGCCTATCCTGTTTCCCTAAAGATTTTTGCATTAATTCCTCCCCTTTCCTGAAGCTACCTTAGACTCATTCACTGTAAAGTTTAAAGGGTCTTAAAGATCCACCTCACCAAGTCCCTGATTTTCGAATTTACTCATTTACTCAATGAATACTTTCTACGTACTTTTCTTTGGAAAAGTACTCTATGAGTCACTGGTGATGCAGTAATTTATTTTCTCTCTCTTTTTTTTAAATCAGAGTTTCACTCTTTTACCCAGGCTGGAGTACGGTAGCATTCTTATGGCCACTGCAGCCTTGACCTGCTGGGCTCAGATGATTTTTCTGCCTCAGACTCCTGAGTAGCTGGGACTATAGGCATGCACCATCACACCTGGCTAATTTATTTATTGTAGAAACAAGGTCTCACCAAGTTGTCCAGGCTGGTCTCAAACCCTGGGCTCAGGCAATCCTCTCCTCTGCCCCCAAAATGCTGGGATTTGCTGGGATTATAGGCATGAGCCCACCACGCTGGGCTGTGATAAAGGAATTAACAGAAAAAAAAATTCAGTCCCTCTCCTCCAGTGAACCAGACAACCAAAGAAACAGTTCTACACCGGTGTAATTTTTCTATTGTTTTTATTAATCTTTTTAAATTATTTTTTATTATAAAGATGTGGGAGTACAATTCAGGGTTAGGTATACAAACATTGATTATGCAGGTACCCTTGTTGTTGAGGTATGCCCCTCCCTCCCCTAACAGTTTCCTTCAACTGCCAATCCCACCCCTGCCCCCAACAGTTTCTCACGACTGCCAATCCCTTTCTTATAGTATTATAATAATTGCTCAAGGTTCGCTTATGAGTGAAAACTTATGGAACCCTGTTCTTTGTTTCTGTGATAGATCACTGAGTATGATCGACTCTATATCCATCCACGTTGCTGCAAGGTCCATATGTTTGTCCTTCTTTATGGCTGAATAATATTCTATCGTGTATGTATACCACATTGCTTTATACAGTCCAACTTCGACAGGCAACATGGTTGGTTCCATGTTTTTGCTATTGTGAATAGAGCTGCAGCAAACGTACATGTGCAGGTATCGTTTTTGTAGAATGATTTGAGTTCCACCGAGTATATTCCCAATAGGGGAATGACTGGGTCACATGGAAAGTCAATTTCTGTTCTTTCAGAAATCGCCACACTGTCTTCCAAAGAGGTTGCACTAGTTTGCATTCCCACCAGCAGTGTAGAAGCGTTCCTTTCTCTCCGCATCATCGCCAGCATCTATTGTTTGTTTTATTAATGAAGGCCATTCTTACTGGGGTTAGGTGGTATCTCAATGTGGTTTTGATTTGCATTTCTCTGATGATGAGTGAGGCTGAGCACTTTTTCATGTGTCTGTTGGGTGCCCATATATCTTCTTTTGAGAAGTGTCTATTTATGTCTTTTGTCCACTTTTTAGTGGAGCTGTTTGTTATTTCCTTTCAGCACGTTTGAGTTCCTTGTAGATCCTAGATGTTAAGCCTTTGTCAGATATACAGATGGCAGATATTTTTTCCCATTCTGTGGGCTGTCTCCCTGCTCTCTTAATGATTCTTTTGCTTTGCAGAAACTCGTTGGTTTGATGAGGTCCCACTTGTCTATCTTATTTCTTAAGGTATGGGCATCTAGGGTTCTGAATAGGAATTGGTTGCCAGTTCCAATTTCAATAAGGGTGTCTCTTGCGTTTTCTAAGATTCTCATAGTTTGAGGTTTTACGTTTAGGTCTCTGATCCATTTAGAGTTAATTTTTGTGTATGGGATAGGTAGAGGTCCTATTTCAATCTTCTGCATGTGATCAGCCAGTTTCCAGCACCATTTACTGAATAGGTCTCCTCTCCTCAGTGGTTGTTATTGGAGGCTTTGTCAAAGATGAGTTGGTTGAGAAATTGAGGTTTTGCTTCAGGAAATCTCTATTCTATTCCATTGGTCTATGTGCCTGTTCTTGTACCAATACCAGGCTGTTTTGATTACTGTAGCCTTATAGTAAAGTTTGAAGTCTGGAAGTGTGCTACCTCCTGCTTTGTTTCTTTTGCTAAGGACTGTTTTGGCTATTCGTGGTTGTTTATGTTTCCGTATGAATTTCTGTATTGTCATTTCCAGGTCTGAGAAGAATGATGTTGGTAACTTAATGGGTATTGGTTGAATCTGTAGATTGCCTTTGGTAGGATGGACATCTTAACGTTGATTCTTCCTATCCATGAGAATCGAATATTTTTCCATTTGTTTGTGTCTTCTTGGATTTCTTTGAGTAGTCTTTTGTAGTTCTCATTGTAAAGGTCTTTCACTTCTCTGGTTAGGAAGATGGCGAGGTATTTCTTTTTCTTTTTCTTTTTGTGGCTATTGTGAATGGGACTGTGCTTTTGATTTGGGTTTCTGCCTGCTTGTTGTTGGTTTATAGGAATGCAACTGTCTTTTGCACATTTATTTTCATACCCTGAGACTTTGCCAAAGTCCTTTATCAGTGCAAGCAGATTTCTGACAGATTCTCTTGGATTTTCAAGGTTTAGGATCATATCATCAGCAAAGAAGGATAATTTGACTTCCTTTTTTCCTATTTGGATACCCCAATTTCCTTCCCTTGTCTAATTCTCCTAGCTAGGACTTCCAACACAATGTAGAACAAGAGGGGTGAGAGTGGGCAGCCTTGTCTTATTCCAGTTCTCAGAGGAAATGTTTCCAGTTTCTGTTCATTTAGCAATAAGTTAGCTGTGAGTTTATTGTAATGGCACTTATTATTCTGAGGCATGTTCCTTCTATACCTAGGTGTTTGAGGGTTTTTATAAATAAGTAATGCTATATTTTATCAAAAGCTTTTTCTGCTTTTTCTGGGGATGAAGCCTACTTGGTCATGGTGGATGATTTTTGAGATGTGTTTTTGGATCTGATATGCTGGACTCTTGAGGATTTTTGCATCTATATTCATAAGGGATATTGGCCTGTAGTTCTTTTTTTGTGATACCCGGTTTGGGTATCAGTGTGATGTTAGCTTCATAAAATGATTTGGGGAGAATTCCATCCTTCTCAGTTCCCTGGAATACTTTCAGTAGGATTGGTATCAGCTCCTCCTTGTATGTTCTGTCGAATTCTGCTGGAAAGCCATCTGGTCCAGGGCTTTTTTGGTAGGTAGTTTTTGCATGACACAGTCAATTTCCTGGGTGGTTATTGATCTATTTAGTGTCTCGGTGTCATCTTGTTTCAACCTAGGGAGGTTGTATGATGTCAGAAAGTCCTCCATTTCATTTCGGCGATCAAGTTTGTTTCCATATATGTGTACATAGTGATCTCTGATAATCTTTTGTATTTCTTCAGGGTCCGTTGTGATTTGACCTTTTGTATTTGTGATTGTGCTTATTTGGGCTTTTTCTGCCTTTTTTCTTGGTCATTCTGGCTAGGAATCCATCAATCTTGTCAATTCTTTCAAAGAACCAGCTTTTTGTTTTGTTGATGTTTTATTTTTTTATTTTTTATTTTTTTTTGAGTTGGAGTCTCACTCTGTTGCCCAGACTGGAGTGCA